>NW_016183685.1:3683-5472 GCF_001687245.7 Rhagoletis zephyria | reverse complement strand
AGGAAATAAAGAGCCTCCCAGAGGCAGTACGCCTCCAAAAAGCTCTAAAGCGTGACGTGANATCCAAACGTGATGTGCCTTGGTGGAGCAAGAAGCTTGAGCAAATGAGATGCCAAGCCAGAAAACTATTCAATAGAGCAAAGAATACGGGTGATTGGAATCCGTACAAACTTGCACTAACTTCTTACAACAAAGAATTGCGGAAATCCAAAAGAGCTAGCTGGCGAAACCACTGCGAGGAAATAAAGAGCCTCCCAGAGGCAGTACGCCTCCAAAAAGCTCTAAAGCGTGACGTGATGGAATGAGAGTTAAAATGCTGGCATAAGCAACGGAGTGGGTCGTGCAATTTAAAATTAGTTTTACAAACTTTCAGAAATAGGGGACAAAAGTGTCTCGATACCCGGGAGGGAACATTAGGGCTCACTTCGCCCAGAAGAAGCGGACTTGAAATTGAGCCTGTTAGTAATTCAACTATAAAAATTGACCCAAGCATTTGCCTGCGGCTGGAAAGTGTAGGAAGATTAATAAGTTTTAATCGGCTCGTATATATAAGGTGGAAGGTTATATTGAGAATCCCAACAGAAATTTCTTAAAGCAAAAAGTAGGAATTGTTTTTGAATTGATTCTATCTTGTCTGACTAAATTTGATACCTCGGATTCCAAACCACCGAACCGTATTCCAGAATTGGCCTAACTACCCTACAAGACGCGAATGACTAAAACTCCAACACATTCACAAGTAAAATTAACACATATGCAAAAATGTATATGCCAGTCGAGTCGGGTAGAACAGTGACAATCATTTTACCTGTCATATGATTGACAATGCTGATAGAATACGATTTTTTTTCGGTTGCTATCATTTGACCGGTCATATGATTGTCACTGATGATGGAAAGGTTCACAAGAAAAGAAAATATGTACATCATTATAAAAGAAATCTAGAAGCGAAAGGACGCGGTCGAAAGTTTTACCGAGAAAGTGCTAAGAAATAAACGATAAGTATTTAGAAAAAAAAAATAAAGTGTTTTAAAATTAAACAAAAAATTTTAATAATGTTATGGGCAGAGAAAAGCTCATGTTGTTTAATATGACGTCGAAACCCATCAATTGTGATCAGTCATATTTGACCAACTTTTATAGCAAGTATGATTTGTCAATACTGACCTAAGATCCCATCAAGCATGATTATTCATTTGTGACCAATGTTTATATCATTGATGATTCACATGTATACGATTTTTTCCATCAAATTTTGCACATTGCCCTTAATATTTTGATAGAAACTTTCATACAAAGTAATGACGAGTATTTCTGTCAGGATTGTCCGTCATTTTACCGGTAAAATGATTGTCAATGTTCTTTCGTATTCTTCTCGTATGAGTTTTGCTTGTGATGGTATATATCGCGGCAAAGATTCCGTCATCGGACTTCAAGAAAAATTATAATTTCAAAACAAATTAAATTAAAAGTTATGTTGCTTCCGAAAACAAGGATATTAATTTCAGTGATTTTTGGACACATAAGGAAGCAAAAAAGTAAATTATTAATAAACAGCCTAAATATTGATGTGTATTAGGCTGGGTCGATTTTGTATGGGGGAAAATAAAATACATTTGACCGTATTGTAATAGTAATATTATGATGTCTTATACCTAAGCCAATTGTTATTGGTCACGAAAGATTAATTTAAAACTTATCTTTAGCCCGCGCAATTCAATCAAAGTGTATGAATTTTGAAGATGAAACTTTGGCTTTCAATATCTATGGAATGCGTCAATTGTTATAA
>NW_016183685.1:0-3445 GCF_001687245.7 Rhagoletis zephyria | reverse complement strand
GAGCCGGTGTATTTTAATTCGCTGCACTATGTCCATATCGTTGTACAGCTCATCGTTCCATCGTCTGCGGTACTCGCCGTCGCCAACGCGTAAAGGCCCGTAAATCTTCCGCAAAATCTTTCTCTCAAACACTCCGCCTCATCGGATGTTGTCATTGTCCATGCTTCTGCGCCATATACCAGCACGGGCATTATGTGTGACTAACTGCGCTTTTAAAATCGATCTAAAATTTTGCACAACGCTTTCATCAACTTGCAATGTTGTGTGTCCACACAGCTATAAAGGCTTTGCTTTGCAAAGTTCTTATTAAGTCGAGATATCAACCTCGTTGGTTCGAGGGGTAGATGTCGCCCTATGCACTACGTACGCTACATTGGAAATGGACGACACCCCATTTCTTTAAACGAAATTAATTGGTGCTCGTATGTATGTACTAGGGATGTTGCGGTTGTGGAATTTTAGACATCCGCGGATGCGGGTGCGAATATCTAACAGCTAACATCCGCGGATGCGAATGCGAATGCGGATATCAAGTATTTTTAAAAAAACAATTAGAATCTAGCATAATGGCGAGATCGTTGTTTAAACAGCGCTTACAAGCCAAACCAGATACATATGTCATGTTGTTTCAGAATTTGGAGAACCTGTAACTTTATCAGCACTTTTCGATTTTAGTTTTTGTAATCCACTCTTAATACTTTCTTCTGCGACTGCTTTGAAAATTTTGTGATTATAGCGAGCTAAATAGGTGGATATGGAAAATAGATTATTATTTTTGAACAAAATTCTGTTTTCAAAGACGTGGCTGCCAGCCGAATCGGATCACAATATTGTTATTTTTTTTTTAAAGCAACCCGTCTTTTATAAGCCTTTGAATAACAGATAGTTACGTAATTCTTATCTAATTAAAGGTCAGACCTATAGCTTTTTAATCATTTGAGCATCGATTCTCTTTATAGCTAGACGTTGATCATTTCTACTGGAAATCCCTATTGAATGAGCTTACTCATTGACTTTAAATAGCAAAGAAGGGACAGTTTTACCACAGAAGTTTTTAGCCAAGGATCCAATGTATATCCCTATGAAAAAAATATTATCCAACAAGTAAACAAAACTACTGTTTTTTAAATTTTTGCTAAAAATAAATTCCCAAAGAGCCCCATTTGAAATTATTCAAACGAATAAATGTAATAGGTGGCATACGCGGTACGTCTGACTCGCGAGTCATTTGTGTACGTGTTGACTCGCCTTCGGCTACACACAGTTGAATCATTCAGAGTCATGCCGGGAGCCAAGTTGGTGTAACTAACACATATTTATTTTCACAAACACATCCAAACCGACTCACTCAGTCAAACGCACCGTGTATGTCGCGTATAACATCAAAAGCACGAAAGTTTTGTTAAGAATTACAGTGCACACTTTCTTCTTTTGTGTCTAGTAGTTTTAAGATTGGTCCAAAAAGCCAAAGCAGGTATTTAAAGCACAGAAAAAAAATATTATTAAAAGGACTATGTTCTCTTTGACGTACGTCAAAGGTCAAGTAGAAGTGGGAATTTTTATGGCTGCCCATTGATAGCTCGGTTATATAGCTTAAGAAATAATATTTTAAAGACATTTTTATCAAAGTTGATATATATGACATTTGACCAGTTTTGTTACACAAATACTCCTACGACCACAGGCAAAAATATTGGCTACAATATGTAACTTTTTTTTGCCATATATACGTTTTATCGATCCACTTGCAAAATATTCGCATTCGCAAAGGTTCCGCATTGATTATTGCGAATGCGAATGTTAAAACTAATGCGGAAGATCCGCGGTTGCGAATGCGAATGCGAATATTCGCAACAACCCTGGTATGTACATACATATGTATATGCATGTGTGTGCACCAATCTATTAATATCGTTGAATTATTTTAATATCTATTGCAAAATTTTATACAGACAAGACACGCTTTTCATTTTCAATCTTATAAATTGTTTATAATTACTTTTGCTAAAATTTCAAAATCAAAAGTTATCAAAACAAATTCTATGGGACTTAGAATTATTATTTTCTACTTTTTAGTCTATTTATAAAAGCGTTGTATATTAAAAAGTTTTTTTTTATATTATGTATTTTCAAATTATTGTTGCATTTCAACAATAAGTTTTTCATTAAAAACGGCCTCAAGCTCAATAAAAATTGTTAAGTAATATTGTAAGATTTAATTTATCGTATCAATTAACTTAAATTGAAACTTTCGAACATTGTCAACCCTCCTCAAAAATAATTGCTACTGTAAGCCCTCTTAAACCTGTCTCTTCTGACACACGTATTGTAATATTTACTTTATTTTATTAACTTACTTGCACTTTTCAAACAGGTGGCAACTCTCTGACTTTGCTCATAAACCTTCGGGTGGCAATTACGAACAAACCTGCAGAAGGAAGTATCCAATTTGGTCCAGTCGTTTTCAAGTTTTAAGCATCCGAACAAATCACGATCCATTTTTATATATGTACATTGTGTTAGGAAGGTAGATGCAAATACTTGGCGGGATGATAGGATACTTTACTAAGTACATATCTGGAATGTATCACTTTACTTCAATATCTTGGGCTTTCAGGCTATCAAACAAATTATGATTAAGTATTACACCAAGAAACTCAAATAGAATACCCAGTATCTACATAACTTACTAATTGAAGTGTTTTGAAATTTCACACTTGCTGAAAAATCAAACCACCTGTTACGTTGGCTCTGAAAAAATAAATATCACAGGCGGAAACATTCAAATACCATCAGAAACTTCAAAATTTAGTTCCCCGTCGATTTCTATATCGTACATGAAGACAGCTGCTCAATTCGCAGAGCTACAGCTAAAACAAGGACTATCCCATATTTTATAACTTCGAGATAAAGTCTCTAATAAAGCTAAAAAGTGTTTATTTTAAGCAATTTTAATAAACATTGCCTCAATCTAGTTAAGACTTTTTGGAAATTTCATTAAATTGAGCTGCTTTACCAGTGAAGAGTATGTTGATGTACATGAGGGGAAATATCCTGGCACAGGAGTACAAGAAGGACATCCTGATCGCAAAGATAAATTTTGTTTCTAAAACGTATTTTATGGACCGACGAGTCGCTATTCACCAGATCAGTTATAACCAACTTTCATAATTTATATGAATGAGCTGATGAAGGTGCCATTGGAAAAACAAGTCTCCTTTCAAACAAAATTTTCTGTGAATATTTGGGCAGGTGTAATTGGTCGCCATTTAATTGGCCCTTATTTTATACCGGCCACCAGTGTGACTAAGCTTTTAAGTTTATGCCATAGCCTGACAAATGTGTATTTTTTACTTGAAATGTTTATAATACAATTCGGACCGGAACTATAAAAATAAGTACCTAAGCTTACTAAAAAGCTTTAGTGTTTCTAAAACTACTATTT
>NW_016183684.1:0-5472 GCF_001687245.7 Rhagoletis zephyria | reverse complement strand
CTGTTGTAAGAGAGAAAAACTACAAACGCAGTTTTACTATAGTTTCCTAGTTACATTGATTGCTTTGTGTGTTTCGAATTTTTGTTTTGTTTTTTGTCGAACCAAAAGGGATTGAGCATGCCAGAATACAAATTTTTGTACTGTTTGGCATACATCAAAATGATAAAACTCTGTGTAAAAATGGGCAAATTCTTAAAAAAAGTTGTAGCTAAAATAGCTAACTCGATGCAATTTTATCCTTAATAGGAATGTTCTAATCAAAATCGTTTGTATATTGAATTCCCCCAAATCTAAAGCCATTCCCCAATTCCCCGAGAAATTCGAATTCCACCGAAATCGGGGAATTCTCCACCGGTTGGCATCACTGGAGCAAAGTGTATGTATATATGTATGTATGCATGTCAGTTAAAGTGCATGTGTGCGTGCACAACGGCGCTCGTATGACTGGGTTTTCAATCAGGCATTACCATGCAAAGCACGGCGCTATCCAACGCTTGACGCGCGTTAGCTGCTGGGCGTTGCTACTGCATGCTGATTGCAGTGGTGCGCTCTCGGTGCTTAGCCAGCTTTTGCGGCTCTTATGTGCCCGGGCAGGAGGAGCCATACCACAGTCGCTTGCAACACCATCAGCAGCAGCAGTGAACAGCGAGCTGTGAGGGCATACAAGTTCGTTATCTGCAAGGCAACACTTCATTGTTGCTGCTGCTGCTGCTGCTGCTGGAGTAGCAGTCTGTCTCAAATGCCTCCCAACGATTAAGTGCCGTATGCTGTATGTGTGTGTGTGCGTGTGTTTGCCAGTCTGCCTGTTTGGCCTGTATTGGCATTGTTACTGCAGCCACGCGCAGCATACTTGAGCTGTGCTATCGTTAGTGGGACTGGCAGCGCCATCGGCTCACAAGAATGCGTGCACCCACCGCGCTGCCATCGCCCGCACTGTATCTGGTAGTAAGCGCGTCAATTCGACGGCGACCACTGTCGTCAACACCATCATCGCCCTGGCGCAATGTGCCTCTTTTGTTGGTTGGTCCCAGCCTGGCTGTTTGCTGTGGCATTTTGTGCAGTCATGCATTCGCTACTTATGCAGCAGCAATAGCTGAGACGACAAGCAATCAGTAGCAGTAATCAACGGCAATCTTTTTGCATGCTTTCATTTTTAGTCAGTCGCGCTACTAGCAGCAGCGCTAAGAATTTGCATTTTTTTTTCCAAATTTTTTCTTTTCTTAGTTCGCTTCTAATATTGTTCGCGATTCTCGGCACTTAATTTCAATGCGTGCCAGCCAGTGTCAGCTGTTACTTACCAGCAGTTTGTCGGTGCAGCATAAAGCAGCTTGCCACTGTTCGCTACCCGCCCGCGGTTGTTCTAGTTATTCAATCTTGTGCTTGCCGCTCATTTACATTGTTTGTCGCTTAATCACCGCTAAGTTGTTATGATCAGCATTTGAGCTGGTGGCGGTCAACAAAATATTTAGCAATGTCGGCCGTCGTGCAGTGAGAGGGATAACAAAAGCTATGCTCTCTCTTTTCCTTTTTTTAAGGCTCATCCAATTAATGGTGCGTGCCGGCGTTGAGTCACTGGGTACTTGTGCGTTTAAAGCGCGCATAAAGCACGCGCCAGCTCGACAATTGACTGTATCAAGTTCAAGTAGTCACTCGAATGGATACAGAGTAGTGCTTTTCCTATTGTTGTTCCTTATACATAAGTATGTAAGCATTTATAGATTTAGTGTTGAGTTATACAGCTGAAAAGCTTCAAAGAAGATTGAGCACTGCAGCAGGAAGAGTCGAGAAGCAATGGACATTTCAAAGAGAGAGCGGCCAGCTGCTTTTATCTACAAATCGTTTTATAAGCCGGTTGAGAATTGCATAACCACATCTACTCACATAGCTGTAAAGTAAGCGATCGAAATATTTAGTTAGCAGCTATCTAGTCTTGCATACTTTTAGGCGCGGAAATTTGTTAATTAAACTCAAAACTCTGAATGCTACTTGCGTAAGGGATGGGATAGCCTTTCAATGCATTTATAAATGGTTTACGACAACTCCTGAATTTTTATTCGCGATGCAACCATGTAGAGAGCTAAATTTTTATGCTTCAGATATCAGTCTAACTTGAAGGGTGTGTTTTTCCAGCTGACATTCTCAGTCAACTACTTTTTTGAATAACGAGTAAATTATTTAACTCCCAAAGAGGCAGAAAATATTTATATATTTCAAAATCGATACCTTTCTTGGCTGTGAACTATTTAGTCGCCAATTTTTGGTCATAGAAAATTCTTAACCTGAAATATTTTATACAGTTATGACTTTAGTTAGTTCCTTGATTCTTGCTCGCGAGTATTGAGCGAGTTAAATTTGTATCTTTTGAAACACAAGTAAATAATCATCACATTTTCTCACACATGAATGACTCAAATATGTTTTTCTTATTATTTTTTATTATTTAAGTGGCGAGTTTAATTTTTGCCTATCAAAAACACTTTTGTGCTTGCAAAGTAGTGATTTTGCCATTGGAAAATATTCTCACAAAGTGATGACTCAATTTAGTTCCTGATTTTTCGCTGTCAAGTAGTTTGCGAGTTCAAATTTTTTTCTGTTCATTTGTGGTGAACTGAGAATTGTTTAAGACATGAATATTTTTTAAATTTTGCTGTTTGAAATGGCGAAACCTATGTGGAAAGTGATTCGCTGACTTGAGTTAGCCACAATTTGTTTTTACTCAAATGAGGGAGTGGCTAGAATTAAAGTGATTTGAGACTCGCGAACTGACTCACGAGTGAAATCTTCTCATACAAAATATTGCTCATGAAGAGCAAGACTGTGCTTTTGTTCGTAAATTGAACTGAAAATTAAGAGCAAGCTTGTAATTTCTGATCGTTACTCTTTCGCACGTATCTATCTACAAACGAACTACACATATTTTACTTTTTTCTTGCGAACAACTAGCGAATGAATTTTTTCACGCGCAATATGATTACCTAAGCATAAGTGTACTTCCCTGCAACGTTGTGATTTCGAATAATTCAAGCTATCACGTTAGTAAGAGCTTTTTTGCTAGCGAACGCCTAACGAGTTTATTTTGAATCGGTAGAAATTGAAAATTTTTGTGAGCTGAATCTGAGTAGTTTTAGTTAAAAATTTCAAATCTTTGGGACAATTTTTATTTCCATTTTCATATGAATATATTTATTATTAAAATTTCATTTTTGTAAAATTTTTTTTTTTATATTTCATGATTTTAATTTCTTTGTTTTTTAATTTTAATTTTAATTTTAATTTTAATTTAGTATTATTAAGTGAGTTAATTTTCTATTTTAGGTAAAATTTTTTTAATTGGTTTTATTTTATATTTTTTATATTTTATGTTTTTTATTTTTATTTTGCTTTATTTTGATTTCTAGGGAATTTTTTAATTTTTGTTTTTATTTTGTAACTTTAATTTTTTATTTTATTTTATTTCTTCTTTTTTAAGTTATTTAATTTTCTGTGTTCCTTTCTTTCTATTTCCTTTTCTGCCAATGCATTGAATAATTTTAACTATTTAATTCTTGTTTCATCTGCTTCACTCCACCATGTCAAATTGCTACACATTGAATATTTTTAATTATTTAATTCCTCTTCAATTTACTGCACCCCACCATGTCACATCTCGTTTGCTTTTACGCTGATTAAATGTGTCAGATAGTCGATTTGCAATTGTTTCCAACGAAAGTACTGACTGCGCATAAACTCTCAGCACCTCCACACGCCTTTTAAACAATATCGTTTTTTTTTTTGGTTTATTTAAGCCCATTACAATGAAATATTTTTTCAGCTTCCCCCTGCAAGCAAAGTAGGCATTATAACGAATGGCACAGAGAGCACAGCAGTCAGTAAAAAATGAGAAGTCAATAACCATCGATCGAGGCCGCGAGGACGGCATAAATATAAATGTTAAAAATTAAAATAATAAAAATATAAAAAAATTTATGAAATATTACCAAATGCGCCTTTAACCGAACAACGGAAATCAACGAGCACAACATAGTTGCTGCTGAGTAAAGGGCGCTAAAGGTTTCACACATTTCTGGACCGAAAAGGTGCTGGGGTTGGGGCGAGGGAAGGTCATGCCACCAATTGTTAGCCAACGACCGTGCGCCTGCCTGTCTCAGGCTGTGTGAATATGGCTGTGACTGCAAACGAGGCTGTGAATGTGTGTAACAAAAATGATTTGTATGCTAACCGGAAGTGAGCGAGTTGCTAGCGCAAGGATGAACGCAGCTGGTGTTGAGGAAAAAGGAATCAAGAAAAATGTGCACAGCTACCGAGGGCTGCTTTGGTCATAATCCTAGCATTTGAAATGCGAAGAATTGTGAAAATGAAAACTACAAATAAGTTATGCAAAATGGCAATATTTATATAAATTATTTTGAAAGCAAAATTACAAATGGGCGAGCAGGCAGGAGTAAGTTTATGAGAGCTACGGAGAAAATGCGGATGCGATTTTTCGCGTAAGCATGTACATACATATATGTATATAGATTCCTGCATGAAATATTTTCCTCATCTATTTTTATGTGGGCGTGTCAGTTGAAATATGGATGTGCTTTCTCGTAAAAGGCGAGCAGGAACAGTGAAAAGTCTCTCCAGCGTGCAATGATAATCTGCTGCTGGGGCAAACACTTGAGTGGGTTTTGCCAATATGTATAGTAAATAAGTGCATACGTCGCTGGAAGCTGGTAGCTAGCTGAAGCGTGAGAAGTAAGTATGTATGTAAAAGGGATTTCCTGATATTCTAAATGAATAAACACTGCGAGGATCTCAGATAAAGCGTAAAATCTAAGACTCACCATTAAAGGGAAAAGTCAGAACATCGAGGAAAGTAGTCGAAGTATACACAAAAGATACACTAAAAAATATTTCATATTGGCCCTAGAAAAAAAATCTAGTAAAATGTATCTGTACCGAAAATTCTTTATGTGTACCGAATATACTTTGAAATTATAAAAGGGCTAAAAAAAGTACAATTGTACCAACTTTCCATCACTGCTACAAAGTACTGTTAGTAAGGAGAGAGGCAGGGCGAGAGAGAGAGAGAAAACATGATATATAGTCGTATTTATGATCAGTGTCGCCAGAAATGTTTCTTCAAGAAAAATTAAATTAAGAAATCGAAAAAATAAACAAGTAATTTTTAAGCAAAACACATAACCGACTTCAATTCTCATATAAAAATTCAAGAGCACCGTTAATTTATTCATGATCCAATGATCGAATGTAAATCAAATTAGTATGGAATTAACGCTGGGGTACAAGGTTTCATTAAAAAATGGCAAATGGCGAAGAAAATATAAAATTTAGAAACAAAAAAAGTTGGCCTCAAAAGTGCATATGTACTTTTTTGATTAGAAGCATTGTTTCAGAGAGGTTCGATTGACACTTAAAACTATTTCCAAAACAAAGAAAGTACTCGAAAATTCTCCTAACATGAAGAGC
>NW_016183682.1:0-5472 GCF_001687245.7 Rhagoletis zephyria | reverse complement strand
CTTTTTAATATGTGATTAACCGTTTTATTCAAAGATATGATTAATCAAAGTCTCGATTATTCAAGTAAAATGATTTTTGATTAATCTAAAGCTTAATTAATCGAGTAAATTTACTTCTTGATTAATTAAAAATTTAAACTAATCAATTAATTGATTAAATGGAATTATGATTAACCAAAATTTTGAGTAATCAATTAATCGCATAGCCCTCTTAAATGGATTTATATTTGTATTTATCTGAGAGGTTAATATCCTAACAAGCTCTGACCTTGACCAATTCGTCGTTAAAATTTATTTTCATATAGGAGGGACAGTGGCGGATACAGGGGAGGGGCGATGGGGGCGATCGCCCGCTCCCCCCAGAGCTCGAAAAAATAAAACTTTGGTTAAAACAAATTTTATAAAGTATTTTTATTTTAATCTTCAATCATAAGCCCTCTTTCTTGGCTTGCACTAGATTGATGATAATAAGAAATCATGTACATCTCTTCGCCGACGTGAAAAATTACAACCATGGTCATGACACGTGATTGGCAAAACACGTGATTTTCTACGTGGCACGTCGTGTCACGCTTTTCCACGTGAGAGCGTGAGTGGTTTTGAGAGAAAAATCACGTAACTTCAGTGATCGTGCGTGATTGAAACTTTGGCTGGCGTGAGCGTGCATGAGTTAGATTTCCCGCCAATCACGTAATTTTCACATACCGAGCCCTCCTAGTACATGATTAAAGGGATGAAATCTAGCAGAATGCCCACTTCTGCTAAGATTCGCACAAATTAGCCATAAATTGTCTAATGCATTAATATTGACGCAATATATTAATTTCGCATCAGGGGGATAACAGCAAAATGAATAGAAAAAGCTCTTGCCGCGTTAGTTACCGATATCGCTAAGGAATTGGATGTGGACATTGTCCTTCCACTGAGATCGAATAGACAAAATTTTCGGGCTAATTATCGTACATTTAACGCCGAAGATTATTATCGGCAGGCAATATTCATACCGCTATTAGATAATATTTTGCTCGATTTCCGATTATTTCACCAACATTGCAATTAAAAAATAAGTATTTATATATACATATAAATCAAGGAATGAAACCGATTCAAAATAACGTTCCGGTTTGGGTTTCGGTTTTGCCAAGTGTTTCGGTTTCGGTTTTGGTTTCGTTCTTCAAAATTTATTTCGGTTTTGGTTTCGATTTCGTTCCGGTTTCGGTTTTTCACAGACATTTTGTTGATATTATTTAAATCACAATGTCTTAAACGTTGAGGAAAGAAAATCGAAAATTACAGTTCACTGATAATATCAACACTAGGTTCTTTCCCTAACAATCCGGACCGGATTTGGTAATTAGAGAATAAGAGAAACATTTTCTTGTGTTTTCGGCCATATAAAATCTGTTAAACGAAAACCAGTTTTCGCTGAAAACTACTTGAAAACTCACGTTCCACTCATTCCAATCGGTGTCTTCACTAGTTTTTTTCGATTATTTATCGAAGTGGAAGTCATATTTTATCATCTTTAATACGCCATTTCGGATTTATTGTTAATTGCCTGGCCAAAGCAAAATAAGAATGAAAGTTAAAGGTTGTAAATGAAAAGAAAATGAAGGAAAAATGTTTTGGTTGTCGGTCAGAACATGGTATTAAATGCAAACACTTGGAAATTGAATTTTGGTTTCACAAATTTGATTTTAAGTACATAGATTGAAAATACATCAACAGGCCATTCACTTTTCCTTAAAAGCACCAAGTAAATGCAGGCAACATGTAAACACAATACAGCTGATATGCACTTTGACACTTTATCCATTTTTACTCGGAGAAAATTTCGGGCTGTTTCGGGCAGGAACACTTACGATCGAATACGCTCGAATTTTCGCTCTCTATTACCCATTTTGTTGAGTACAGGCATGATTTCTGGGCTATTTTGGGCACACGCGGGATCTCGCATTGCGTACGGGAAAGAAACTACTTAAATATAATTAATCGATTATCGATTCACAACAACAAAGTCATCAGCAGATTTTTGCGAAAAGTTACCTTGCCATACCTAATTACTACTTAACAAGAATTTTAGCAAAATGTTGCTGATTTTGGCTAAATAAATCATTTATTTCAAAGAAATTTTTATTTATTATTTTTGTAAATTTCTGGAAACCGATTGAAACCTGTGATTGAAATGGTTTCGGTATCGTTTCTTTTCAGGTCAAGATAACGGTTACGGTTTCGGTTTCGGTTTTGAAAAACGAAACGGTTTTAAACGGTTACGGTTTCGGTTTGGGTTTCGGTTTCATTCCTTGATATAAATTGCTTTAAAAACCCAACCTATAACTGTACTCTGTAAATGGACCTTGCGCCAAATTCACAAAATGATACATACTAAAATTAAAATTATATCAGAAAACACTTTATTTCGCACTTCATAAAAATTACTCGAAGCTCTATTTGCATGAAGAATAAATAAGGGTTCAAGCAGGTTGATGCTTGTGGTCATAATATAGTAGCTCCGATTGGTCACTTCTCTGTGATTAGTCACTCCGCTGTGAATCAAGTTAGATGCCTGTAATTTAAGGTTATTTAACAAGTTGATCCTACATCCGCCACTGGGGAGAGATGAACGTTGAATGGTTCACCGAGCGTAGCTCCTATTTACATTATATAACTAGCACAGACTTGGTTCCATTAGATGCTCTAACTAAAAGTGCTGCTTGGCCATAAGAAAGAATTATTGCTATATTTTTCCGGGTAACTTGGAAATAATCTGAAGTGATCTGCCATTAGCATGGACTAGGCGAAACCAATCCCTTCTGCCATTACACCACAGTATATCTTGGAACCCTCAGTATATGTACATACAGAGGCATATGGATTCCTTAAAAGCAACTTTAATAGGAACAGCACTTGTATATTAAAGCCAAAATCTGAGTTCGCTACCATGTAGTCCGCGATTTCCGAAGGTCTTTGTTTCCCACAGTCCAGGACAATTTGGTACTCTTTTTGGTACACAAAAACAAAAAGAAGTAAGTGGCAACCGTGATTATAACATTTGTTTTTTAGACTCTATTGAGAGAAAGTTAATAAAATTTGGAGCGCTTCTGAGATGAGAGACCCGTTATTAGCATACAAGCTTTCGATCATCAAACACATTAGGCCTACTCAGTCCTCAGCTAAAAGTATAGTTATATGAACAAAATATTTGTTTATATTCCCCGAAAAATTTTAAAGGAATATCGCAAGCTATAGCAAAAAAGGTGCCTAAATAAATACGCACATTTTAATATCTCTCTGAAATAACTCTGATGATCCACA
Organism: Rhagoletis zephyria; assembly: GCF_001687245.7. Classification (NCBI taxonomy): domain Eukaryota; kingdom Metazoa; phylum Arthropoda; class Insecta; order Diptera; family Tephritidae; genus Rhagoletis; species Rhagoletis zephyria. The sequence continues at coordinate 2,157 of NW_016183682.1, read as the reverse complement.
TAATACAATGGAAACCATTATTTTCATAAATAAATATGTATGTAGGCACGAGTATAAGTATATTTGCAGTAACTCCACCAGTTGGCTTGTATAGGTTGAACGTTAGCCAGCGCTTGTCTTTCGAAACTTTTGCGAGTATCATATCTAGTTCTTATCATTAAAAAGATAAGCAGCTACTCTGTAAACTCATACACATATTGAATCGAAAAAGCTATTCATTGCTGCGGAAGCCAAAACCTAAAAAACCAGTACGACTAAGCGAAAGAGTGGGTAAGGTGCGTGGTCTCCGTAAATTGAGGAAAATATTTTTTTTATAATATTTGATTTTTAAGTGATTTCAAACTGAAAAAGACAAAGTGAGCTAGAAATGTGAGTGGATAATAAGCAATAAGTTGACTAATTTAAGAAAGAGAAAATCGCAATAATGTGCTGCTTAGATAGTCACTAAGAAACGAAAAGACAGAATTGACAGTGAAAATAAAACATAACCTCAAAAAATTTTAAATTTAAAGAACCAATTACTTGTTAAAATAAGTATAAAACAACTATTATAAAAGGCATTGCAACGAACTAAATGTTTGTGATGAAAATTTGTGCTATTAAAAGCAAAAAAAAAAATATTTTAAAAATTTGCTGGTATTGGTAAATTCTACAAAAAATTGAGTAATTACAAAAATAACTTTCAAATGTCTAAAAATGCTCAAACTATTTCACTTATCAGTGTTTAACTATCTTCAGAAAAAATATCTTATCGATGGACTTAAATCGAAATGGCTCAGAATAGTTAGCTAAAAAGGTGGAAGAGTGCTAAACATTTGTGCAAGAAAACCCTGTTTCACAACAACAACCAAAGTTATTAATGACCTAACTTGTGTTTGTATTCTGCGAACGCATACCTGTCATACATATATGTATGTAATAGTGTTTACATATGTGTGTTTTATTCATGTGTGTGTATGTACTAATGTATGCCAAGACTGTTTACCGTTATCTACCATATGCACCGATTCGAAATTCACCTGCTGGCTTATCAGTTAATGTGTCCGAATGCTCGTTAAGCTTTAGAAGCAAGTGTGTGTGTCCGCGAGAGAGTTTTACAACAGTTACACAGTAACTATGACTAATATTCGGACTACAATACATATTTTTATCGGATATAAGTGTAGCTTTTGCCTTTTTGTCATTTTTCAAATTACTGTACTAGTCAAGGTGGTTTTAAGAGACGAACCAACCGCGGCCGCTGTTGTGTACTGGTTAGCAGTGCGCGCTACCACTCCGCAGGGCCTGGGTTCATGCCCAGGTTAAAGCAGCATCGGNCTACGAGTGTATTTCTCCCATGAAAAAGAGCTTATCATATAGATACAATCGTCGTTCGGGGTCGTCGTAAAACTGTAGGTCACGAAATTCGATGAGAATCGGTCGGTGTGCCGTAAAATTTTGTTGACTAGTTTAATTAGTTTTATCTAATAGATATACACATATGTATAATATAATGTACCAAAAAAAAAAATTCACCGTACACTCCTGAGTATAAAGTATTTTTGCAAGGCAATGTCGAAAAAAAATACTTCGTTATATCTTCGGCATTTACAGTGGGATCTTAAAGTGTGATATATTGATGTTCTTGTCTCGAGAAAATAATTTTTTGTCCTAAAGTTTATTGACCTCAAGTACCCCGTTCTAGTACTTATCCACCAGACCTCAGTTTCCTACCACCCCAATATCAGTAAATTAAAGCTCCCCAAAAGCCTTTAAACTTTTGCTAATGAAGTATTTCGATTCGAAGACAATTTGGATTTATATATACGTATATATGTTTTTGTTTTGTTGTTTTTTTTTGTTCTGAAGTTCATTCACCTCAAGTATACCGTTCTACTTAGTCACCGCATCTCAGTTCATATTACCTAATGCTCCACCCTAATATCAGTAAATTAGGCACACCAAAAACCATTAAACTGTTCCTAAGAAGTATTTTAATTATTCCTGTAGAATCATTTAAAAAATAATAATTCACTAGTGAACCCGCATTGCGTCAAAACGTCCACATTTAATTACATTTTTTAAACAGGCGAGACCCTATTCAAAAAACTCTAAAAATATTCCTAATCATTAATCTAAACCATTTCTCAGTGATGAGAGGTCTCGCATGGTGTCGGT
>NW_016183679.1:0-5474 GCF_001687245.7 Rhagoletis zephyria | reverse complement strand
TACTCATTGGAATAGATCCACTTTCCTTTCCGACCAGCTACATGTACTGTGAAAAGTAGCATGTATAAAAAATTTCATTTGATCGCTTTAATCGCGAGTCGGTTTGGATGTATTTGTGAAAATAAATATGTGTTAGTTACACCGACATGACTCCTGGAATGGCTCTGAATGATTCAACTGTGTGTACTCGAAGACGAGTCAACACGAACACAAATGACTCGCGAGTCAGACGCACCGTGTATGAAGGTGTGCTAAATGTTCTTCTCAATTTTCAGCCTAAAATGTTAGTGGGATCATTAGTTATCAACTAACTAGTTTTCGCTAGTTAACCATTAGTTATTTATTAACGTGAGAAATTTTTTTAACAAAAATTTCCATTAGTCGATTTTATAGTGTGTGCCACATTTCGTTGTGGTAAATAGACGATATTTTTGACGAAGATGTATTTCTGGTGAGCGAATTGGTAAAAATTGAAAATCATACATACATACTTAGAAGATATCAACCAATACTTCGCATATACCAAACGAAAAGAAAACACTTTCATTTTTGATTAAAGAAAACAAAAACCAAAATCATTCGAGCGGTTTTCGTGTATTTTGGTAATAAAAAACTTGCGAATTTTTTCAACAGCCTTTTGCCTTAAAATGCTCAATATTGGAGGAATTTATATAACATTTGTCCGNAAAAAACTTGCGAATTTTTTCAACAGCCTTTTGCCTTAAAATGCTCAATATTGGAGGAATTTATATAACATTTGTCCGCGATAATATTTCTATTGCTCCAAAGAACCCATATCCCGAAAATGAAAGTTATATCTGCAAATCACAAGTTGCTAAAGCACTTTAAAGGCTCAAAATTAACCCCAAAATAAGCCAATATTTACCGCTGTTTCGCTAGAAATCGCATTGGTTACTTACAAAAATGAATCTGTCAAAAGGTTTGAAATTTCATCTTTGAAACGCCACACCTTTCTTTAAAATCGCTTCATTAGTTCTCATGCAACAAGCTTTTTCGTGCAGCTCTATAAAAATTACAACTACAACATTTGAACACATCCGCATAAGACGTATTCTACGTCAAAACGGCCGGATAAGCCGGATTCCGGATATCTACTTTATATACTTTGGATTTTATATTCTTTTGAATGGGGAATTTATTTTTAGCAAAAATTAAAACAAAGCAGAAAACTTGTTTACTTGTCGGAGAACTTTCCTACGTCTGCTTCCTTCTGATATTTAAAGCCGAAGTTTAAGATCCTTCAAAAGGGATTTCAAACTGAAATGTTCAACGTCTGGTTATAAGGAGCGTCGATGTTCGAATAATTTAAAATCTTTACTTCTGTCTAAATTTGTTTTAGTTACGAAGCTATCGCTAAGGTTTTCTTTCTGTTTTCTTTTTTTCATATGCAAAAAAAAAACTAAAAAATATAAAAAAAATTATACGACAAAGTCTGCTGGAGAGTCGAATGCATTCGCCGCAAGTTCCTTTGAAGCACGATGAAACTGGACTTTCCGATTCGGCGAAAAGGAATGTGTCCTTAGCATACTCTACCGCATTTTTTATTGTTTTTTCATTTAGTTATTCAATTGTCCATAATTGGAAAAGCAAAAGGATTTTAGCAACTGAAAATTCTGCAAACTGCGCAATTATTCGCAAACAAGAGCCAATCTGAAAAAAACGAAGGATAAATATGTCCAAGAAATATGAATGCCGCAATTGCCTTATGCAAGGAAACTTTTTTTTTGTGGGCCTGTGGTATCGGACCCTTTTTCCTAAACAAATACTCCTCCGTTTGCGGTTCAATTGCAGTTGATTCCGTACAAGTTGTATGAGCATGCTTAATTTTAGAGAGAAACTTGCCGACCTGCTTGAATATTAGGTTGGTCGTTAGTGTTGCAACCACAGTTCTTTCGATGTCTGTTCTGAAAAAGCACACTCAAAAACTTCGTTAGTGATAACATGTTACTAAGGGAGAAAGCATCAATAAGAAATTGACAATTACATAATACGGTCACCAGATTTGACGCTTTTGTTGCATTCGTTCTCCGTGGATCCGCGGCTGTTGCAGTGACAGCCTGTGAACTTTTCTAATGTGTTTCCCCTTGTGCTCCGCCTAGTGACAGACATACATACTTGTATCATGAGTCATAACTATCGACAAAGGTTCCACGCAACTTAACTGCTGCCTATCATTTGAGTGCGTATTTATCTCAACCACAGCTGTGCATATTTTGTGGGCTGCTATGTGGCAAATATGCAACCGCGAACTATCATTGCATGCAATTGGCGGCAGCAGTTGTGGAACACTGCAGAAATTAATCGCAATCGTACGAAAGAAAGCTCTAACCAGAATTGCAATGGACGACGGTAAGGCGGTAGACGGTGAACCACTGTCAAAATTAAAACTCGCAAATACATACGGAATGACACATAATTTCGGCGGCAGCGTTTTTACCGCCGACGTTTTTCCGTTGATTTAAATTTACTTAAATGGCACTTAAGTTTAATTTTGGATTGTCATATAAATGCCATTTAACTTTCGTTCTTTTTCAGATCAACTTTATTTAAATGTGTCAGACAAGTGGCAACACTGTTGCTTCTTCCTTGAAATTGTTATAGCATCTTTTTGTTTGTGTACATTTCGTGCTGAACAGCTGATTCTTGGTTGGTGCAAAAACATGGTTGCATATCTCATATTTAAATAGCCAATTTTGGCCATTTCAGGGCAGTTTAAATACATGATCTGGAAATGAATTTTTGGAGTTAATCATAAATTAATAATAAAATTTTTACTTAAGTAGCTCATCTGGATTGGGCCTCAGTATAATAAGTGCAAGTTTGAAGTCACGGAGGCTTACCGTTGACTTTTGGTAATTTTATTTGTTGAAGGTGCTGCTCATTTTCTCCATAAAAATAAAATTTTGAACATACTTTATATGGAAAAAATGTGTAACCCCGCCAAAAAAAGGCCAAATATCAACGGTAAGTCCTAGCTACTTCAAACTTTCCTTTTGTTATACCAAAATTTTATAGGAAATAAAACTGCACCCCTCATAGTTTCTAAAAATTCTGATTAAAAAGTTTGAAACTTTGTTTATGTTGCAATTTTTTTGAAATTGGTCGAATTTTCTTAATTTTTGTACAAAGGTTTAATTTCTGTTTTAAATATTTTTCGTTGGATAACGAGCTATGGTTTCACAAAAAATAATATGTAAATATTAAATAAAGAATAGAAAAATAGGCTTTCGTCAAATGTATTCAATTTACGTTTTCAAAATAAATTATGGTTGATCTTATACGCATACATATGTATGTATGCAAACTATGTATTTATTAAAGGAGTTCTGCGCAAAAATTCTTCGGATAGGGGAGCTGGAGTTGGACTGATAAAGGATATTTTTTGAAGCGAGGCTGAAGTCCGCCTACGCGGAAAAGTATCCGCACATAAGTGTGCGTGGCTTGCAACGCCAGCGCAACTGCCCTTAAAACAGATTCCAAATCATGGGAAACCATGATTTTAAATTTAAATATTTTATGATGAATGAGCTACAAGGCTTTCAGCTAGATTTAGCCGGTTGCGATAGCAAACAGCCGGAGAAATTTCGATTTAGCCAGCAGCCAATTTGTTAGGCGTTTTGCAGGAAAAAATTAGCCGGTTTTACCCGATTTTTTTATTTGCCTTGTTTTCTTAAACTTCAAATATGTATATATGTTTCTATTTTTGACTAAGCGACCCAAAATCTGTTAGAAATGGCTACTACCCTTATCGTGGAAAAAATTTTCATGTTATGCAGGGTTGTATGAAATTGTGCCGATTTCGCTTATTTTTATTTTAAACGAAGAAGGGATTTTCTTCATAAAATGTTTGCTATAAATGTCTTAATTTTAAGTGTGAAGTTTTATTCGCAAACTTAGAAAATAAGAAATTGTTTCACTGTTAAGACACTTAAGATGCGTTTGTGTTTGGATATAGTGCCAACAAACAGAATAAATATTACATGTAGATATTGTGGTCCCAGATAGCGCATATTCAACTCTGCCTAAATTACAAAACATCATTTTTTCCCACTCCCAAAGGTTTAAGGTAACGGAAAAATGGAATAAAAAAGATTTTCCGTACGTTTCCAAGGCAGTTAAAACATGCGTATAATTTTCATCACGAAATTGATATCATACATTTTATGTTTCTAGTTCAGCTTTCGTCACTCGAAAATTTTACCTCACTGAGATGTTTTATTTGAAAATATTTACACACAAACAGTGGTTGAAAAAAATTTAGTCTCACCAAATTTTGACAAGTTTTGAAATTTTTCATTGGTTTTTATTATTTAATTTGAATAATTTTATATAATAGAGTTCATTCTTTAACAAAAAGCATAAAAACAGCATACATAACAGAACATTGATCGATTGTTTAACCTATACTGTGTTTTAATCTATGTAGTACTCAAAGTTCAAAAAGGGCACTTTACATTTCAAAAAATTGAATTTCGCTGCCTTTTCTCCCATGAGGCGATTTCTTAAAAGCTCATATATAAAGCCAGCTCACTTGGAATAGTGGCGGGTGGAGCACTCAAATATTTGCGGGCCAGATCTGTCAATTTGTCGTATTTTAGATTAGTTGTCCACCAATCAAGAGGATTTTCACCGAGTTAAGCTCATTTTTCTTTAAGATAGGCCTTCCATTGAGCTTTAATTTCACATATTTTAATGTCACCAGATTCTACATCCAAGCCTTCGCTCATATAGAAATTGTTAAAAGAGTTGAAGAAACATTAACCGCTGTACATTTTTCTATTGTGGGCAATAAGCTAAATTCAGTTTTTAGCAAAAAAAAACAGGGCTTTGCTGTATTACAAAATATTATGGGACTAATTGAATCCGGTAATTCAATTCGTCCGATCGAAAAATATTCAGTGACTGAAATTTCTGCCTTTAAGTTCGTGCCTTTTCTATGTTTAAGAATGTATTCCGTGATAACAGGCAATTATTTCTTTCTGAAAATTTATCCGAAAATTTTATTACTTATTGCAACAAAAATATTTAAGTTAAATTTGCATTTTTATTTCTATACATACATATGTAAGTGAATACGTCTGAATGTATAATGTTTTACTTTTACCAGTGTTTTTGTACATTTTGAACACAATTCAATAGATTTTTACACAAGAAACTTTGAGCTATTTATTTTTTTAAATGCATATTTTAAGCTTGTTTTTGATATTATTCGTGCATATTTATGCATATTTGATATTTTATCGTGCATTTTTTAAGCGCTTAAAATCATGTTTTTACGGCATGTTTTTGGTTGCCCTAATTATTACTTACACCTAGTTTGCTCGAGTACTCCAGGATTTAGTCGGAAGTCGTTCTTGATATGAAAAGTATCCTGCCCCAAAATTCTTGAACTGATAGTCATTTTTTTATACATTACTGTTACATGATTTTTTACTCGTACAGCACTGCTGCGA
>NW_016183677.1:1349-5475 GCF_001687245.7 Rhagoletis zephyria | reverse complement strand
TGTACAAGCAGCTATAGATGCCAGTTTAACACAAAACATAAACATGAGAAAGTCGAGTAATTTTACCCAAAAGTGTTATCTCAAATTATNCTTATGTACAAGCAGCGCTGCGCCCAAAGCGAAATTCATGTATGTATGTACAAGCAGCTATAGATGCCAGTTTAACACAAAACATAAACATGAGAAAGTCGAGTAATTTTACCCAAAAGTGTTATCTCAAATTATTATGGGAACCAACAACAAACAAAGTTACCACATGGTAAAATGTTTTAAAGTTAGGTACCAGGTGGCAAAATTAACACAGTAGATAATATAGAACTGTGAGCACCCTAATTGTGCTGTTGCGAGCGTGCGTGTTGAAATAGATCAGCTCTTCCTGATTTGGCTTTTAATATGCAATTGCAAACATTTTAATAAGCCTTGTAACCTCAGGTGTTTACACAACCAGCCTTTGAGCGCGGGATCCTCAGTCCAAGAATAAAAAAAAAATGCGCGTAAGCTTGGTTTGCATCATATTTAAGTCATATGTGCCCAAAGAATAAATATTTTTTGAGGCACCTGCTGCAAAAAAACTAAGCTTGTAAAGATTTATTAAGAAAATAATTCAAAATCAGTTCTACTTACAAGATTTAGTAACAAATTTGCCGAAAGTGTGCGCGTAAGTACTTACTCTACAAGCAAATAGTACGCTATACATTGAATATATTGTACATAGAAAAAAATTACTGGGAAGTTAAAAAACGTCATTTTTTACACAAAAAACGTCCAAACGTCAACAAGATACAAAAAACGTCCAAATGACGTTAAAAACGTCAACCTGGCAACGCTGCTTACAGTCCTCCATTAATTTAGATATAACAGAGGCCTCAATGGCCGCTTGGCTATCCGAGGAGATATTCAGCTGAATATTAAAATATAAGGTAGTTTGTTTGTCCAGAGATTTCGCAGATAAGGTAAATGGTTGTAAACAGTGTTGCCACAAAAAACTTACCAAAATCCTCAAAACCAAATGAAAAATCCTCAAAATCAGAACAAATTACCCAAAATTTTCTTATTGCAGATATGAGTATTGAGTATTTACAGGTACTTAGTATAAAAATTAATTACATTCTCCAATTAAATTGGTACATTTGTTCTTTTTTATGCCTTGGTTTGTATATAATATTGCTGCAACTATATCAGTGCTCAATCTGGCCACCAAGTCATTCCTACACATTTTTAAACTACTAAATATACGTTCTACTGAAGCATTAGAAAAGGGCTATATTAGTACAGTGAAACCCGCTTAAGTAAAACCCCCACCCCCCTTTCGCTTAAGTACCTAACCCGCTTAAGTAACCAACATTTTTGTGCACCGTGAATTTTTTGAAGTAATCTGAAGAAAATCCCTCTCTTAAGTAACTCCCCGCTTATTTACCCAACCCGCCTAAGTACCTAAATTTTTCGTACCCCATTTCCCATTTTACATATAATTTTCCCATTTTAAGTGCTCTTTAAAGATTCCTTAAAATACTTACATACATATTCTGAAATTCAAAAAATCAACGGTAATTTTTAGCCACTTGAAACTTGCACATTTTATACTAAAATTAAATGGGCAGTAAAACTTTATACTCAAAACACTCTTCTAAGAAAAAAGTATGAAATTTTGATGCATTTTTTTAAGTGTTCTTCTACAAAATCTTAAATTTAGGTTTATATGGTACAAGCAGAGCACCCGACGTCGTTCGGGGTAAACAAATCAAAATATAAAACAGTAATACAAATATTCAGTTCAGCATAATTTAAAAGAGACAAACTATTTTCTTTGTTTACATTAAGGCATCCTTAGGAGCCATACTTTTGGCTTCATCGTGCTATAACTAATATATATTGATCATCACTTGTACTACAAATTTTGTACCATTATTAATATTAGATACATTAAGGTAACGATCAAATTTCTAAAATAAAATTATTCTACTACGATACGTTCCGTTTAGCTGCCTATTCGATTAGCTGTTTTATTTAGCGGAAGGAGTTTTATTCATTATGAACGAACCTTTTTCGTTTAACAGCAACGCGAGAATAAAAAACGATTTAATCTTTCCATTTCAAAATTATCTTAAGACGGTAAGGTTCCAAAAAAAAACACACAGTTTTAAATATCCGAGTTATCTAATAGATAAATATATATATGTATATCCCCCTTTTACAAACTCATTTATATATACTTTACTCTGAACACCTCCCATAGATACCTATGTATGAATACCAAATTTCAAGTTCATGTGATTTATGATGGTTTCCAATTTATGGCTGATTAAAAATTCCACACCCGCGGGATATGCCACGACCCCTTTTATAAACTCATTCATATATACCTTACTATAAGCTCCTACCATAGATATGTCTGCATACCAAATTAAAATTGCATGTGACTTATGGTTTTGAAGTTATAGCTGATCAAAATTTTCACGCCTATTTATATTTATCTTTTTATAAGCACCTACCATAGCTACACCTGCATACCAAATTTCAAGTTCGTGCGACTTATGGTCCCGAGGTTATACCTGATAAAAAATTCCACGTCTTTGGGATGTGCCACGCCCCCTTTTATGAACTCGTTTATATATACCCTCCCATAAGCACCTACCATTGATATGTCTGCATATTAAATTTCAAGTTCGAGGGACTTATGGTTCCGAAGTTATAGATGATAAAAAATCCACGCCTATGGGGTGCACCACGCACCCTTTTACAAACTCATTTATATAGACCTTATTATAAGCACCTACCAAATATGTTTATAACTGCATACCAAATTTAAAGTTGATGCGACATATGGTTTCGAAGTTATAGCTGATAAACCTTTCGACGAATATGGGATATGACACGCCCCTTTCACAAACTCGTTTATATATACCCTCCTATAAACACCTACCATTGATATGTCTGCATACCAAATTTCAAGTTCGTGGAACATATGGTTCCGAATTTATAGCTGATAAAGGATTCCACGCCCATAGGATGCGCCACGCCCCCTTTTACAAACTCATTTATATAAATCCTCATATAAACGCATACTATTGATATGTCTGCATACAAAATTTCAAGTTCGTGGGACCTATGGTTCCGAAGTTATAGCTGATAAAGGATTCCACGCCCATAGGATGCGCCACGCCCCCTTTTACAAACTCATTTATATAAACCCTCATATAAGCACCTACTATTGATATGTCTTCATACAAAATTTCAATTTCATGGCGCTTATGGTTCCGAAGTTATAGCTGATAAAATATTTCACGCCTATGGGATGTGCCACGCCCCCTTTTACAAACTCGTTTATATATACCCTAGTATAAGCACCTACAATTGATATGTCTGCATACCAAATTTCAAGTTAGTGTGACTTATGGTTAAGAAGTTATAGCTGATAAAAAATTCCGCGCCTATGGGATGAGCCACGCCCCCTTTTAGAAACTCGTTTATATATACCCTCCTATAAACACCTACCATTGACATGTTTGCATACCAAATTTCAAGTGCGTGTTACTTATGGTTCCGTAGATATAGCTGATAAAAAAACTCCACGCCTATGGGATGTGCCACGCCCCCTTTTACAAACTCATTTATATATGCCATACTATAAGTGCCTACCATAGACATGCCCGCATATACCCTCCTATAAACACCTACCATTGAAATGTCTGCATACCAAATTTCAAGTTCGTGGGACTTATGGGTTCGAAGTTATAGCTGATAAAGGATTCCACGCCTATAGGATGCGTCACGCCCCCTTTTACAAACTCATTTATATAAACCCTTATATAAGCACCTACTATTGATATGTCTTCATACCAAATTTCAAGTTCATGGGGCTTATGGTTCCAAAGTTATAGCTGATAAAATATTCCACGCCTATGGGATGTGCCACGCCCCCTTTTACAAACTCATTTATATATACCATACTATAAGTGCCTACCATAGACATGCCTGTATATACCCTCCTATACACACCTACCATTGATATGTCTGCATACCAAATTTCAAGCTCATGGGGCTTATGGTTCCGAAGTTATAGCTGATAAAATATTCCACGCCTATGGGATGTGCCACGCCCCCTTTTACAAACTCGTTTATATAT
>NW_016183677.1:0-1288 GCF_001687245.7 Rhagoletis zephyria | reverse complement strand
CTATGGGATGCACCACGCCCCCTTTTACAAACTCATTTATATAGACCTTATTATAAGCACCTACAAAATATGTTTATAACTGCATACCAAATTTAAAGTTGATGCGACATATGGTTTCGAAGTTCTAGCTGATAAACCTGTCAAACGAATATGGGATATGACACGCCCCCTTTCACAAACTCGTTTATATATACCCTCCTATAAACACCTACAATTGATATGTCTGCATACCAAATTTCAAGTTCGTGGGACTTATGGTTCCGAAGTTATAGCTTATAAAAAAATCCACGCCTATGGGATGTGCCACGCCCCCTTTTACAAACTCGTTTATATATACCCTCCTATAAACACCTACCATTGATATGTCTGCATACCAAATTTCAAGTTCGTGGAACTTATGGTTCCGAAGTTATAGCTGATAAAGGATTCCACGCCTATAGGATGCGCCACGCCCCCCTTTTACAAACTTATTTATATAAACCCTCATATAAGCACCTACTATTGATATGTCTTCATACAAAATTTCAAATTCATGGCGCTTATGGTTACGATGTTATAGCTGATAAAGGATTCCACGCCTATAGGATGCGCCACGCCCCCCTTTTACAAACTTATTTATATAAACCCTCATATAAGCACCTACTATTGATATGTCTTCATACAAAATTTCAAATTCATGGCGCTTATGGTTACGATGTTATAGCTGATAAAGGATTCCACGCCTATAGGATGCGCCACGCCCCCCTTTTACAAACTTATTTATATAAACCCTCATATAAGCACCTACTATTGATATGTCTTCATACAAAATTTCAAATTCATGGCGCTTATGGTTACGATGTTATAGCTGATAAAAAATTCAATGCCTATGGGGNGATGTGCCACGCCCCCTTTTAAAAACTCGTTTATATATACCCTCGTATAAGCACCTACCATTGATATGTCTGCATACCAAATTTCAAGTTCATGGGGCTTATGGTTCCGAAGTTATAGCTGATAAAATATTCCACGCCTACGAGATGTGCCACGCCCCCTTTTACAAACTCGTTTATATATACCCTACTATAAACACCTACCATTGATATGTCTGCATACGAAATTTCAAGTTCGTGGGACTTATGGTTCCGAAGTTATAGCTGATAAAGGATTCCACGCCTATAGGATGCGCCACGCCCCCTTTTACAAACTCATTTATTTAAAACCTGATATAAGCACCTACTATTGATATGTCTTCATACAAAATTTCAAGCTCATGGGGCTTATGGTTCCGAAGTTATAGCTGATAAAA
>NW_016183676.1:0-5475 GCF_001687245.7 Rhagoletis zephyria | reverse complement strand
TATTGGCGCCCTCCAGCAATACATAAGTATGTGCATAGTTGCCATCACACACATTTTTTTTTTATTGCGTTTGTATTTATTCAACGCTTATCACTTATCTATTCATCGGAAAAAGTAATAAAAAGTTGTTTACAATGCGGCGGTCGTTACTTTGTAGCTAAAATATAAAAATTCGCATAAATCTTTACCCGTTTATTCACAACAGTCAGTCTTGCTCCCCTACCATCAACACTGGTGCCTATTTCAAGCTACATATTTGTTTGGTTTCTCAACTTCTAATCCCTTACTTATACACTCTTTTTTTTTGTTTTGCTGCACACACAAATCTTGAGTCGCCTTTCATTCGTTTGCTTCTCCATTGCATTTTCCCTCCTTATATTCGTCTTACATTTTTCTTCTGATTTCATTTTAACACTTTTTTTTAAGCCTCAACAACTTTGTCGCTGTCGCCTTACAATTTCAACACCTTCAAAATCCCTATAGTGCCCGACTTATCCTTGTCGCTGCTTTGCTTTGGAAATTCTTCATTGTGGCTGCACGTTTTGTTTGTTTGTTGCAAGTGTTTTCAGAGATTTTTGCTGTATGCTTTCTTGGTGCACAAAGTTTTCGTTAGAATTCAACTTTTTGTTGGAGCAACATTTACGGCAGCGTAAATCTTAGCAACGAAAAGTTTCAAACGAATATTATTGTGTCTAGCTTACTGGTATTTTTTAGAGTTGTTTTTCAGTAGATTTTGGCGGATTTGTTGCACAAATAGTGCAACGTGTAGAAAAATATGCAAATAGTATGCGTTCTTGTTCGTTGCTGTTGTTGTTGTTGTTGTTGTTGTTGTTGTTGTTGTTATTGTAGCAGCATACAAATTCCCCAAAACTTCTTGGGGAGTGTTGCTGAAGTGATAGTCCTTGACCAGATATTAATCTGGGTCGTTTCGGTAACGTAAACCCGACTGTCGTGGGAACGCCGCTCTTGTCCGTCTTCGCCTGTGCTTTTGCGTAATATAAGAGGACGAGCATGATGAGATTTGTCCACTGAGTAGGACTGGCAAGACTTATTCGTCGCTAGATCTGTAGTCCGACTAACATCCAAATCAGAAAAAGGTTTTGATGTTAAACCTTTTAGCTCTCGGTATGAGTGAAATTTGCGTTAATCGAGCAGAAAATTTTAACTGCATCCTGTGTAACCCAGCACAAATTCTGCAATTGCTTCATGTGTGTACGAATGAAAATTTCTGAACTATTTCAGGTCTATTTCGGGCCGACATTCCGACTAGTTTAAGCCCATTTAAGGACCGCTTTGGGCCCTGTTCAGGATTATTTGAGAATACCTTGGGACTAGCTCTGACTATTTCAGACATTTTTCTGGATTAATGGGGTGTATTTTTGAGACAAATTCCAGGCCAATTCGGCTCTTGTTGAGGACTATTTTAGGGGCATTTTGGGGCTAGTTCGGGATCATTTTAGTTAGAACTAGTAAGGCATCAATTGAGGACTGGCTTTTTAGACCGTTTCGGGGCCTGCTCAGGAGAATTTCGGTACTAGTTTGTGGTCATTTTGGAACCTATCCCGGGATATTTCAGGACCATTTTTGGGAGCTTTTTCAGGACCATTTAGGACCGGATTGAGAATTATTTCAGCAGCCTTTCGGGATAGTTCACGAATACTTCGGGACCTTTTTAGAACTAGTTTAGAAACATTTCGTGCTAGTTTGGTATTATTTTGGGACTAGTAAGGTGCCATTTCACGACTTTTTCAGAATGACTTCAGGCCTATTGCAGTACAATTTTTGGAATAGTTCGATATCATTAAATTGATGTTTAAGTTATAACCTTTTCACCGCTTTTGCAGGAATTTTTATAAGACACATTTATAAAGCGGCTATATCTGAGTTTGATAACATTCAGATGACGCGGGATCATATACCGTAACATGCAACATGTGAAAATGATAATAAACATTTTTGTTTTGTATCTCCGAATTATGAAAAAGCATCTGTGAAGTGCAAAACATAAACGTATTCAAACGAAAAATCGCCAACCAAAAGTTTGGTTAATGTAAAAAATTGTGGTTAATATTACGAAATCATTGTTGATTCCTTTCCAAGTTTCAATTTGGTAATATTAACAAATTTTTAGTTGATTTCTTTCTCAGCGTCTCATAAACAATGAATGTAATTCGAAATTACTTTTACAAGACTCACAATTTATTTTTTAAATATGTATGTATATTTATTTATTTATTTTATTTTTTACGGTCTTATTGACCTAGCTTACATTCTTCTATTCCTCTATGAGATCATTATCATTATGAGATCATTATCTAATAGGTAGTGTTTTGCAGTAATTATACAATAATTTCTATTTATATGGGACTCTGACATGACTCTGAATGCCTCCACTGTGTGCAGTCGAAAGGCGAGTCAACAGTCGACACGACGAGTCAGATGTACCGTGTATGCCGCCTATTAGGGAGCATTGTGATACCAAGTCTCTCAAAATGTTCAAGATTGAGGTTATCGGTTGTTTAAGAGACTGGCTAAAGAGGTCTTCGCGAAAAGCGCATTACTTAACATTTTTTAAATTTACTTGTTTTACTCTACATACTCGTAGATAGGTGCTTATTTGGTTAAAAAATCATCAGATTCGTTATTTCTTAGCTCAAAATCAATTATAGCACACAGAAATCACCGGTGGCTTTCGAGGGGCTTCAATAAGCAAGTAGAATGTCAGACCACTTCGGAATTGCTAAGTGGTCACTTCTCGAGGCAAAAACCGGGGAATGCGGTTGGAATACGCGACAAAATTCTATGCTCTTCCTGTCTTGAAGTAGATACGATAACAGGCCATTTTTAGGGTCTTGGGCAAATACAGTATAGTATAGCCTAAGTGATGTTTCCTGCAAGCGTTTGGTTTGTTTATTAGAGTTCCTTCAGGAGTTAAAAAAAAACAGAGTTGTATACCAAATACAATATATATTATCACTGCGTTCGTGATTCAAAAAAACTTCTGTACTTTGGCTTAAGAAACTGTATCAAAATGTGAACGTTCGGTTAGAGGAGAGGTTGATTGCGAATCATTCCACACAGTGTGGCAGTGTTCAATAAAACACATTTTGAATTACCTTATAAATTTTAATAAGGAAGTTAAATATCTCGCAAACTAGTAGTATAAGCGGTCCTTGGGTTTTACGGTAGCATAAATAGTAGTAAAAAACTCCTATCCAAGCATCCGCGGCTTATCCGATCTTTTCATTGGATTGGCTTTTTTCCATGGCAGAGCCCGCTGCTGGTGGGTATTTAAAAATGTCTGCTGCAAGACAGACGTCCACTTGCTGGTGCCCTACTGGTGAACAGACGCTGGACCCATCAAATTTACCTCGCTTGCTACGCAGAACCAAGGCTCCAAAAAAATGGGTTTCATCATCTGGCGAGATGGCCGCTCACGTTGACAGAGTGAACGAAAGGGGGAAAAATTACCAGCTAAACATAATTTTACCACCTTCTTGACGTATTTAGCTTTTATTTTTCAAACAAAAGTACGCCTATAAAACCGAACAAATATTTATTTCAATTTAATGCCTTCCATATGACTGCAAAAACACAAAATAAAGAACGTAAAGATATGATCTAAGTGTTACACGCTTGTTAAATATGTATGTACGTACATATGCATAAGTACATATGCATGTATGTGTACTTTCGAGCAAATATCTAATTCTCTCGCTGACACATGTCCTGCCATGATTTGACCAAACAAATATGCTCAACCACTATCCTTACCCGTCACTGCCAGGACAAAATGGAGTATTTCTTCGCCGCAAACAAACATACGTCTACATATACCTAAAAGTATGCAGTGATATAGCTTAACTATTACTAAAATTCAACAAAACGTTCACACAAATTCTCGTATGTACACTAATGCACAAAATAATAGGACCAAAATTTTAAACGATACTGTATTTATATATTGCTATAGTTCGATCCACAACAGCAACCACATAAAAAAACATTCAAAGCTTGCAGAAAGTTCACAAAAATTAATCAAATTTCAAAAAATTGTCATCAAAATTTCAAACTTTTTATTCAGAATTTTTTGAAAGTATTCGAGTGTGCAGTTTTGTAAAGGCTTTTTCGTTTGCCTAGGAGCTTGGCATTTTCTTTCATATAACGTATCAACAAAATCAATTTTTATATGGAATAAAATGCGCAATACCCTCGCAAAAAAAGTTATCAAAAAATCAATCTTTATCGACTTTAAACTTGCATACTGATATCGAGTTGAAGCATATTAAAATTGAATGAGTTACAATACTGCATACTCGAATATATGTATTTTACAAATTTTGAATAAAACTTTGAATAAAAATTTTGATGATAATTTTTTGATATCTGATAAATTTTTGTGAACTTTGGGCCAGCTTTGAAAATTTCATTTACATATTTATGATTTATGGTTTTTGTTTTAGATAGAGCAATATTTTAAATGAAAATTTTTAAAAATTAACAAATACTCATAAGTTGCAAAAATATGTTTTGGAATTTTGACCATATTTTTTACCACAAGTGTAGATATGTATATGGGTGAACTGTTTAGAAATTTCATTTATTTGCTCAAACTGCTGTCAGTGGTGTGTTCGTATTTTTTTTTTTTGCACAAACATTTTTTTATAAACATTTGTCTACTATATTTTGCTGCTGCCTGATTAGGTTTCACAAACTAACCTAGAGTTGTTGGTGCAAGCTTAGTACATACATACATATGTGTGAATTTATTTTCCCACTCGGAAAATGTAATGTATCGAAATCGAAAAACTAATCAGTAAAATAGCCCTGAATGTGATTTAGTATGTATTTTTTTGCGACTTTTTGCATACATTAGAATTGTGATTACATATTAAACAGTAATATAATCTAATACTCGCAATATATACATACATTACATTATTTATTACGCATGTAATGCATTACTACTTTTCCCACTGGGTTCTTTCTATCTTTCCACATCACTTTACTTGTTGTTTTTGTATGTTGCAATGCATGTACATACATATGTGTGTGTATGTATGTATGTCCTTATTTGTGCTTGGTATTTATTTGCTGTTTACAAAGTAGAGCTCTGTGGTCAGGCTCTTGGCGGCTTGTCATCGGCTTGGACACTTACACTTACAATCCTAGCCGGAGACTTGCAGCGGTGGCGCATAGCAAATATGTATGTATGTACATGTGTGCACGTTGTTACCCAACAAACATTGGACAAAAAAATTTTCAAACGTTTGAGAAAATCGTATTTCTCAATTTAATTTTCAGCATTGTTTATCATTTGCAACTACACATATTCTAAAAGTTTTCTCAAAATTTTTTTATGGATTTAAGAACCGTTTGAGAAATATTTGAGACATTTTTTTTAGCATTTCGTTCCGTTCCATCTGTGTCAACAACGCAAAGATGTCGAAGTCTATCGATACTCTCCTACAAAAT
>NW_016183675.1:1020-5475 GCF_001687245.7 Rhagoletis zephyria | reverse complement strand
GTTTAAAAGCTATTTAAGTCCTTTTTCATTTGGTATCAAATTTGTTTAACTAGGATAAACGGTTTGTTTTACTATTTGGAAAGACTTTTATTTCGAACTTAACTGCATTTGTTTCTTACTTTATTATGATTTTTTTTTTACATAAAAGAAGAAAGTGTGCCCTGTAATTTTAAACCAAACTTGATGTTACATATGTATACTCGTTTCAATCATTTAAAATGGGGCTCCTTGGGGAATTTATTTTTATCAAAAATTTTAAAAACAATAATTTTGTTTACTCGTGGAGCAATATTTTTTTCATAGGGATGTACATTGGATCCTTGGCTAAAAACTTCTGTGGTAAAACTGTCCCCCAACGCCTTCCTTCTTTACTATCAAAGAGTAAACTCCGTCTATAGGGATTTCCACCAGAAATGGTCAACGTCTGGATTTAAAGAGAATCGATGCTCAAATAGTTAGAAAGCTATAGGTCTGACCTTTAATTAGGTAATAACTACGTTACCATCTGAGCCCCCATCATCCGTGATTCCAATAATTCAAATGCTTATAAAAAACGGGGTGGTTTTTTAAAAAAATAATCTGATTTTCATTCCTGGAAAATAATAATTAATTTTTCATATCCACCTATTTAGCTCGCTATAAGCACAAATTTTTCAAAGCAGTCGCAGAAGAAAGTATTGAAAATGAATTACAAAATCTAAAATCGAAAAACGCTGCTGACGTTACAGGTTCCCCAAATTCCGAAATAGCCAAACGAATTAATTATTTAAAAAAAACGCTGTAGATTCTTCAAGTGAAGATGAAAGTAAGGAGGATACGTCCGACATTTCAGCCCCGATGCAATATCATTACTTTTTATTAAATATAATGTTCTAAATTTTAAATTCAAGTACTAAATAAAATAAACATTGTTAAAAACTAACTTTTCCATTTTTTTTTTATTTACGTAAATATTTTAATTTACTTCCCTAGTAGTTTCTTAAATATATTTGACATCCGCATTCGCATCCGCGGATGTCTAAAATTCCACATTCGCAACATCCCTAATACTTATCTATTTGTATATATTGGCACACACTTACATATGTATATACATATGTACTTATGCAAAATGCAGCGGCACGTGCCTTTGCGACAAAATTTATTATTTGCCAAATTACTTTGTAATAAGGCGCAAAGCACAAACAAGTTTATATTAAAAACAACAACATTAGCAGTCGCAACATCGACAACAAATATTGATGCAAGCACTTTGAGCTGTACAAGTGATTTGTAGTGCCTAGACACGTGATGCTCAACACAGGGTTGCTACGATTATTATTTACGCAACTTTGCTGACAAATACATAAACGCCTACATATGAAACAAGTATGTACTACATGGCGTATGAGTAATATGCATGCTAACTACCGGCGTGCGTACCTTCTTACATACATACATATGTACATACACTTCACCATACGTGTTATTTAGAAATTTCATACATATGTATTTGCTCATTTAAGTATGTGAATTATAAAATAAATGCAATTTTCACACATCTCTAGCTAGTTGTTGTTTTATAGCTAAATATTTATGTTTTATCTTGATTGAATGAAAACTTATTTACTTATGAATACATAGATACTTAGTATGTTTTTAAGTACCTTAGTATAATTGCATAAAATATCCAGCAGGTAGTTAAATATTTCAAAATAGTGTTTAAATACTAAATTACAAATTAGTTTTGTAAATTTAATTAAATGTTTCCACCTCACCAACGGGCATTTAAAATAGTTTCCATAATTAATTGCAATGTGGCTGCTTGTCTTTTATGTTTTATTGGCTTCAATTAGCTCAATGTATTCTTAGTGCAATGATAATGTAATGAAAATCATTGGCCACTTGACTTTATGCAATGTACCGCAACCATGTGCTTCACTTAATTTCTTATCACTTGTACGTAAATAATAGTGGGTTTGTGGATAATTTCTTCAAAATGTATATGCTTACATAAATAGTTAAAGAAAAAGCGAATTATTCTCCTAAGTTAAATATTATTATATTATAAATTTTTTGAAGACAGTTTAAATTGCAGATAAACTTATGGTGAGGTATTCACAAACAATAGGATACAGCCCTCATCATGCGCAGCGGAGATCCTTAAATAATACTTCATATGTACATTAGGGTTGTCCAAGATAACTAAAGTCGGAATTTTTATATATCGAAAAAAATGTACCCCTATTTTTTATTTTGAAATCGAAAAATAGTCAGAGGTCGCTCAAAGCGCTGAAAGTTTTCCATGTATTTTTTATGAAAAAAAAACAACTTTTGGTAAAAATGGTATATTATTCCTGAAAATCTATATTTTTGGATCGAAAAACTTTGATTCTCTTCAGAGGACTTCCAATAACAATACCCAATTGTTTATTTAACCATTTTTTAATAATAAAGATTTTTTTATTTATACCCCCTTGCGTTTCCTGGGGGTTTCCGCAGACCTATCAAATATAATTTCTATGAAAAAAATGGCTCATTAAATAATTATTATCTCCTAAAGAGAAACAGAGCTTTCCGATTGAAAACTAAATTTTCAAGAATTCTATACCATTTCTACGAAAAATTGTTTTTCCCCCATGTAAAAAAAAAAATACATTGGAAAACTTTGAGCACTTTGAGCGACTTCTTAATAGTTTTTGATTTCAAAATAAAAAATACGGGTATATTTTTTTTGGTGTAGAAAATCCTAGGGGATGAGAGCATACAAACTCCGACTTTCAATGTGCTACTTCATATTCAATACTCAGCGTTTTGAATTTTTTAAGTTATGAATATACATTTTTTTTTTTTAATTTTCTACCTTTGGATGGAAGAATCAAGACGAATTCATATAAGGCGGTGTTACTGGCGAAGTTAGATTTTCGCTGCGGTTGTACTGATTGTCAAAATGATGTGTTTGTTGTAAATTTGTCTTTCACTGATCGTCGTTGTGCGTATACATAATTTGTTAGGCGTAATTCTTTTTCGATTTCAAAAACTTTTAACCCGTAGCTTCGCTGGACTTATTTCTTTATAACTGCTAATTGCAATAAATCAAATACTCTCATCGTGCTCAATGGAGGGTCGGCATTATGTCTCTTATTGTGTCTCCATTTCTGTGACAACATCAAGACGCACACTATATAATTGCCTAGCCGTGCTAGGATAAGCACTTAGCAGCTTAACTGGTAGATAGCCAAAACTTCTAGCTTTTATTTTCACACTCATTCGCCATCAACTTGTGTTTGTGGTAATCTTTGCCCATCGAAGAGTTAATAGAAGGCTTCATTGCCTTTTTTAAACCTCCTCTTTAGATTAATGCCGTTTTTACAAATGGACAACTCATTCCATATTCGGTGAGTTCCAGATAATCCCACAGTCTAAGCAATTAGAAACATACTTCCTAATCCCTTTAGCGTAAAAATACCCTCTGATCGAATGCTAAAGCTTCCCAACTCTTTATGTATGTATATATGTATGTATGCTTATGTGTATCTTACTCATTTATAAGTTAATGTAGGTATGAGCATATGTATGCTTGTCTATAGTAGATATTTCATCCACTTTGCAGCTGCCATATTTCGTTAATGTCGCCAGCACTTAAACAACCGTACAATATACATACACATATATAGCTGGGATAGAGGATGTCCGAGAATATAGCGCGATAGTGCATGCATACATGCTTCTGTGTGTACACCCATAAGTCTATGCTCTAAACTTTAGAGTCTAAAGTCTTCTATTAGAAACTTAACTAAAGCCAACTACAAACTTTAGCCGCATATTGTCCTATCCCCACATATGTATGGATGTATGTATGTACATATCAACATATGTATCTAGTATGCACGGATAATAATCCTTTTGTTTTCCCACCCCCATGTGTTTCATGCTCTGCAGCACACCAATTTAGTTGGTACTACATATTGCTATCATGTTGATAAGTTAACTGGCAGGCTAGCTTATTAAAAGACGCTTGACTCTTCGGAAAAGCGTTATGGCTTTGGTGGTTGTTATTGTTGCCGGCAAGCAATAATTCAAATAAGTGCACTCACTATCTGCATAAGTGTATGACCAACCAGATTTATGGGAGAGTTTGTGTACCTATATCCGCCCCGCACTCCCACATATGCATTTAGAATATGGCTAATGCTGACCAACTTATCTTACATGCACTGACTTACCATTAGAACAGATAGTTTGACCCTTATTGGTGGAGGCAACGAATTAAAACCCAATAAACCAAATGGACATCGAAGCGAAAGAGGTTTAGTTTTATTTTATTGCGCATTGGGTCGTAAGAATAACCACTAAGCGATTGCTGTTTCTTAAAAATTCAGACCTTTTACTTAAATTTATTTGAATAAGTAAATCGAACCAAATATGTATAAAATACAGAAAACGATTAAAGTCAATATTAAAGAGAAGATGAAT
>NW_016183675.1:0-1004 GCF_001687245.7 Rhagoletis zephyria | reverse complement strand
GAAGATGAAGATGAAGATGAAGATGAAGATGAAGATGAAGATGAAGATGAAGATGAAGATGAAGATGAAGATGAAGATGAAGATGAAGATGAAGATGGAGATGAAGATGAAGATGAAGATGAAGATGAAGATGAAGATGAAGATGAAGATGAAGATGAAGATGAAGATGACTTTTGGGATATTCTGAAAAAACTGGTTCGCTATATGCGGGCAATAACTCGGCCACTTGGCGTATCTTGGCCTTCAATTGTTCCAAAGTTGCGGTATTGTACTACGTGCAGTCGTTTTCATAGATCTACAAAGAGCCAAATCTCCAGATGCCGCGTTCCGTTTATCACTGCAAAATTTTTTCTCCGAAATGAGCGAAAATGCATCCATTGATCATTTATTCACCATTTCGGCAGAATATTTAATTAAATTGTTTAAAGAAAAAGTTATAAAATGCATGTAAACATTTACTAGTTTAAACAAGTAAAGAAATATAAGTTCGGGCGAAACCGAATTTCATATACCCGGCGCAGGTATCAAATATCGTTGTTTCAACTTTCTCTGAATTGCCTTTGCATGACAAGTAGGGGTGTTTTCCCGATTTCAAACGTTTTCGATAATATGCAGGGTTAGACTTAAGGATATAATTGGAAATAGTTACGTACAAATCGATTAAGTGGCTACCGAGGTACATCTTTTTTTGGTTATAAAGTGGGCGGTGCTACGCCCAATTCCTTAAAATCTATAGCAGTTATTTATTGTTAGGAGATTATTGTAGCTAATAACTTAGATTAAATTAGCTGAGGACTTATTGAAATGTCAGAGTTTTCATATTTCTAAAATATACCGCTATATGGGAAGCGGGTGTAATTTTAGTCCGATTTGAATAATTTTCAACAGATTGCTTTTCCGTTATTAAGTGCACCGAGTTTGGTAGAAATTGATAAATCGGTTACCGGGATAAACCTTTGTGGTCATAAGTGGGCGGCGCCACGCCCATTATTCAAAAATTTATA
>NW_016183674.1:0-5475 GCF_001687245.7 Rhagoletis zephyria | reverse complement strand
TCGGAGCTGCGAGCTAAGGCTGATGGACGCGAGTGGCTAGAATAATGAGGAAGGCTATGATAGGGTGATGGCATATCAAACCACAGCAACAAAAAAAAAATTTAGGACTAGAAGAAAACAAAAGAACAAAAGCTTACTTTTGGTGCCAATGCGAGCTTTAAAGGGAAGATTGCAGTGCAAAAACGGACAGCCACAGAAGGAACAGCTCAGGTGAGAGCGCGACTCTAGCGCCGCTTGCGAGGTACTTATCAAATCTACTAAATCTACAATAGAAAAAGAATCGAAGGCATACACGGGCTATTCGTCAGATGCAAATGGTTTGCTAAGCTTTAAGGGAACAACAACAACATCTGCTAGTAGAAAAAATAAACCATAAAATCACAACCATCTAGGCGCCTCCAACCGTACCAACATAGTTGACAATTTTTCGTGTGACTACAATGAGACCAAAGAAGACCGACCGTCTCTACAGACGAGTGACCAGCCAACCGAGCCAGCAAATGAGCGAACGATTGACCGTTCGAATAGCCAGAAGGAGGCGGTGCAACAAACGGCCAGACGGACAGCTAGCCAGCCAGTCAGCTAGGCAGTCAGAAAATAAACAAAAAACACTGCGTCAGGCTTTGGACTTCGTTGAACTTTGTGTATTCGACATAGAAACATTGTTATTGTTTTGTTGTTATTCTTCCTTGCCTTACCGCTTGTTTGTAATTCTACACGCCACACTCTAACATACATGTAGTTCATTCACTCGCCTTCCTCCTTTTTCTCTCTGGTTCTAGTAATTTTCCTTACGCTAATCTGCATACACTTTAGCCTAGGAGCTGTTTAATCATTCCTTGTTTTTATGTACCGTTAAGGTCGTAGCCGCAAAAGATGATATTTATACCGCAGTGTTGAGGCAAGTATTGTTGACAGGTTGTTGGTAATAAAAGAATGAAAAAAGAAATTAAAAAAAAACTATATTTTTACATAGAACAAGTAGTAATAAGGAATATCAGCGGAATGCGATCACAGTGACCGCAAAGTATGTACTTGGAAAGAAGGAGGAATCAGGCTGAAAGGGTATGAAGGCAACGAGTTTGGTGTGTGGTTTTGAGGGTAATAGACTATACGAATTAAAAAAAATGTACTTGTCATCAATGAACAGAAACAGGATTAAAAGAAAGTCCATTAGAAACATTAGCCTAAGAAAGAGCCCATTTCCAAAAGGCATATTTGAACACAGAGAGGTACCAGATAAGTGTGAGACAGATAAGTTAGGAAGGACTGGTACGGAAATTTCTGCCATAATTATCTCTCCTGACGCTTTCATCCTAAAAACGGTAGCTTAACAGCTTCCTTAGCGAACTAGAAAACAGAAGAACGACTATAGAATAGCGTGGGCCGAAAATCCGTTTCTTTAGAATTTTGCTTGGTAATAGCAAAAATATGGTTCGTAATGCTCTAAAAACAATCTGTATGAAAGATCTTTGCTCAATATCTTAGGCTCGCCCAAGTCTATTAAAGTTCAAGTCCTAAAAAAAAATTTTTCATAGCTTATTTCGATTCTCTACAAAAAAGGTCCATATATCAAATTACGTAGGACTAATACTTTCGAAAATACTTGAAATTTTAGTAAAAAAATATATTAATTAATGTATTTCTTAATTTTTATTTTGTGAGCACGTTGAACTTTGATGGGCTTGGGCGAGCTTAAGATATTGACCAAAAATTGTTATGTTTCACATATGTAGATAGTTTTTAGAGCATAATGAACCATATTTTTGCTATTACCAATCAAAATTCTAAAAAATCGGATTTTCGGCCCACGCTACTATAGAACCAACATAGGAGTAGGACGCGAAATCTGGCGCAGGCTAGACAAAGATAAAACCATCTCCTTCATACTCCTGGAATGCCCCTAACTCAAAATGGCGAAACTTGGTACGTGCACTTCCTTCGGACGTAGGACCGATGGTATTGAAAATGGGCGAAATCGGACAATAACCACGCCTACCTCCCATATAACGGTAATTTTAAGAAATACGAAAACTGCGATATTTTAGTAACTACTGAAGATTATTCACGCATATCTTGGTAACCGCTGCACTAATTTCTTCCAAACTTGGCACAGTTGTTGGCCTTCGCATAACATACCAAATGGCCGAAAATTTGTAAAATCGGATAATAACCACGTCCACATCCCATATAACGGTAATTTGGAGAAATACGAAATCCTCGATAAATCAGTAAATAATAAAGCTAATTTATTCAAAATTGATGCTTGCAACAATCCTTTACCAAGAAATACGTTAATGATAAAATTTGGGAAAATGGGCGTGGCCCACTTATGATCACATATATTTATCTCGGTAACCGTTCTACCAATTTGTACCAAACTCGGTATGGTTATTGTGCTTGCCACATAAAAGAAAAACGTTGAAAATTATTGAAATCGGACTAAAATTACGGCCGCTTTTCATACAACGGTAAATTTCAGAAATGCTTGAAAATTCAATATTTCGAAATTTAAGGACGCTAAGTTACTCAAAATTGATACCCCCGGGTATTTAATGTTCGGCTCTGCCCGAACTCAGACTTTCTTACTTGTTTCACAATTAGGATCGTCAAAATGCTGTAAATTTCAATGCTTCATAAATAACACTGTCTGTGCGACAGCCGTAGCCAGCCCGGACTTTATTCACAGTAATAAAACACCGGATGTATTTGCAAAAATTAGCTGGTATTTTTATTTTTTTGGCATTCTAAAGTTTTCATGTTCAGGCCTAAGTAGTTGTGAAAAAAATGAAAAAACGGTTAATATTAATTAAAGGTTAAGACATGTATAAAACACCGTGGGAAATATTATTATTTTTGAATATTTTAACCCATCAGGTCCCGTCTGAAGGAGTCTCTTTGACCCTTACTTCAAGAAACCCCTCAAAATACAAATTTGAAAGATTGCGGCATTACCGACAGCAGTGGCGGATTTGACCACCAGATATTATAGGTGGCCAATAAGGCAAAAAAATACACTGATGGTAACAAGATACCCACGACCCAAAGTAAAGACGTGTAAATTCAATATAGCGACACTTAACCCTTATAAGCTATATGGTTGTAAAAACACCCAAGGCTAAGGAACTTTATATTAAATTTTAATTTATTACTAACCTGGCGAAATTAAGCACATCAGAAGTCGAAGAAAAGCCCAAATATTCCAAATGGTCTACAGACTTAGGTGAAAATTTTTCAGAAAAATGTCTGGGTTTTCGTGCCCAGCGCAGTATAAAAATTGAGGATCGGAAGAGTTTGTTAGAATGGTTACGATTCTTCAAATCAATTCCCCAAACGTGGACATCGCACTCCGTATGTATGTGTGTGTACCCCCGCTAGCAACGGGTAGGATGTCAGTAAAATCATAGGCAGACGGTAACGTTGATCCGGATTAGTGACGCAGTCGGTTTGAACAAATTGTACCCTGACAGACGGCAGTAAAAAGGATATACTACATAGCCGCGAGGTCGTGAGTTCGATTCCCACGGCCAGTAGATTTTACATTTATTAAAGCATAAATGAAAACATCAAATCTTAATAACAGTTTTACCTACTTGTAAAGTCCCAAGCAATACACACAATTGTGTAGGCTGGTTATCTGAGAGAGACTAGATTTTTTCTCGGTAAAATTTTGCTGAAGCACACAAAACTGCATAAAAATATGAAAAAGGGATTGTTAACTAACAATTTTAAGCCACTTTTGCCCTAATTATACAGCAACTTCGCAACTGGGAGCAAGTGAGGCGTAGTCGGGTACGACAGGCGTGGTAAGAAGCAGCCAGATAAAAAGCAGCCAGATAAAAAGCCCGAAAAGTTACGGCCTGAAGTGGGCGAACATCTCAAAAAATCGTATAAGCAGCAATAAATCGCTGCACCCGGAAATTACTGGACTTAGAAACGAACTTCTTAGTTGTAAAATACCAATGTGGTGGGTAGGTTTACTACCAAACCAAGACGAATCGGGGGGTGAAATCATGTGAACAGTAATGGACGTAGAGTTTCGTGCTCAAACCACCTCCCGACGAAGTACTTAACGGTACCGGGTAAATCGGGATATAGATGGTAAGAGGTTTAGTGGGCTAAAGCCTCACACACTGATGGGTTTTTGGGGTTAGGCTTTCGATGCTTCCTCCTCTGAAAAAAAACGGTCTTCCTAATCAGAAAAAAATGGTCTATTCAAAATGGGCCTTCGAGCAGAGTAGGTGCCTCCGTATATGCAAAAAACTTCGGGTTTAAACATGAAAAGAAATTTATATTTTCACTACACATATGTATGTTACTATACCTGAAGTTTCAGCTGCGTGGAGTCCTGTCTGTATAGGTTTTTGTTTCGCCTACCTCGAAGCCTTCAGTAAGCGCGATCTCGATAAATTTGTACCATGTTTTAAATCCCATCGCATGAGTTTCTGAAGTGTGTCGCAGTAAGCAACTGTTTGCCTCATCGACATACATTTGTACATTGCCGAGATATGTATATACTGATATTTCTACTGTCGCGTCGATTTGTTACAGTTCTTGACATAATCTTAAAAGCATATCGCTCCCGCAATGCAGATCGTGACAAAAGCAGCAGCAACACTAGCATAAGCCTAACGGCGGGCGGACAATCTACACACATGGTTACTACTGTTGGAAACTGTCTACATCGTGGTATGTACCTGTTGCTACCATGTCAGTTAGAATTTCGACATAAGTAGAGCAGCAGCAGCAATGGAAATTTTTGTATTTAGAGTACTAATTTTTATTGTATTTTTGCTCGCTTAAGCAATCTTTATGTTTGTCTCCCAGCATTGGCTAGGTTTGTAGACACTGGGTGTATGTACACTAGACCGTACCAGAAAAAAAGGTCACCGCAAACCTTCAAATCTAAAGTATTTTTGCAAGGCAGTGCGGGGAGAAAATGAATTTTTTTTTTGGCCGAACGTAGGCGTCGCCTCTTTACATTTTTCGTCATACCTTCGGAATTTACAGTCGCATGTTAAGGTATGATGTATTGATGTTTTTTTGTAGGGAAACATTTTTTTTTGGTTACACAGCTCTTTAACCTTAACCACCCTAATAGCAGTAAATTAAAGCTCAGCGAAAATCATTAAACTTTTGCTAAAGTGTTTTGATTATTCCGGTAGAACTATTAAAAAAAAAATTGCAGATGATTTGGTGTCCCCGAAAAACTTAAAAAGGCGCCCCCAGGTTGACTGAAATTTTTTTTTTCGAGATTGCCTTGAAATAATAGAGTAAGCTCAGAGGTGTCCAGCGAACTTTTATTTGTTTGATTGTAAGGTGGTACGATCTAATGTACATACATACCTAGCAAATGCTAGCGAGTAGGAGCATACATCTATGCGCCACAAACCAAATCTGCATATCAACACTCCTCCTAAACCGTCTCTACACTCATTTTGTGACACTATCAATCGTTGGCTTGGCATCTTTGCA
>NW_016183672.1:5267-5476 GCF_001687245.7 Rhagoletis zephyria | reverse complement strand
GCCGACGAGATCGATATTATCGGTAAAAACAAGGGCTACGTCTGTTCTGTGAACGAGGACAAAGCGAAGTATCTCCTGTCATCACATAAACAGTCAGAGCATAAGCGTATTGGCACCCACGTCACTGTTGACAGTTACAAGTTTGAAAAACTATACGACTTCCTTTATTTGGGAACCAGCATTAACACCAATAATAATGTCAGCCTTGA
>NW_016183672.1:0-5242 GCF_001687245.7 Rhagoletis zephyria | reverse complement strand
CCGCGGAATCAGCCTTCTAAGCATAGGTTACAAGGTCTTATCGAGCGTATTGTGCGAAGGACTGAAGCCCACCGTCAACGAGCTGAATGGACCTTATCAGTGTGGCTTTAGGCCTGGAAAATCCACCATAGGTCAGGTATTCACAATACGACAAATCTTGTCGATTTCAAAGCCGCTTTCGACAGCACGAAGAGAAGTTGCCTTTATGCCGCGATGTCTGAATTTGGTATCCCTGCGAAACTAATACGGGTGTGTAAAATGACTTTGAGCAATACCACCAGCTCCGTCAGCATAGGGAAGGACCTCTCCGAGCCGTTTGATGCCAAACGAGGTTTCAGACAAGGGGACACCCTTTCGTGTGATTTCTTTAATCTTATGTTGGAGAAGATAATAAGAGCCGCAGAACTGAACCGCTCAGGCACAATACTTTATAAGAGCGTACAATTGCTGGCGTATGCCGACGACATCGATATTATCGGTAAAAACAAGGGCTACGTCTGTTCTGTGAACGAGGACAAAGCGAAGTATCTCCTGTCATCACATAAACAGTCAGAGCATAAGCGTATTGGCACCCACGTCACTGTTGACAGTTACAAGTTTGAAAAACTATACGACTTCCTTTATTTGGGAACCAGCATTAACACCAATAATAATGTCAGCCTTGACATTCAACGCAGAATCACTATTGCCAACAAGTGCTACTTTGGCTGAGTAGGCAATTGAGAAGTAAAGTCCTCTCTCGTCGTACAAAGATCACACTCTATAAGTCACTCATCATGCCTGTGCTGGTATATGGCGCGGAGGCATGGACAATGAAAGCATCTGATGAGGCGGCTCTTGGAGTTTTCGAGAGAAAGATTCTGCGAAAGATTTACGGACCTTAACGCGTTGGTGATGGCGAATATCGCAGACGATTTAACGATGAGCTGTATGAGCTTTAGAACGATATATACATAGTGCAGCGAATTAAAATTCAGCGCTGGCTTGTCATGTCGTTCGAATGTCGGATGGACAGAAACGCTCCTGCTCTGAAAATATTCAACGCGGGCCGCGATGCTGGGAACAGAGGAAGAGGAAGGCCTCCTCTGCGTTGGAAAGACCAGGTGGAGAAGGACTTGGCTTCACCTGGAATTTCCAATTGGCGTAGTTAGCACAGAAGAGAAATGACTGGCATGCTGTTTGGACTCGGCCAAAATCGCTTAAGCGGTTACAGCGCCAATTAAGAAGAAGAAGAAGAAGAATAGTTAAGTTGGCTTTCGCAAAGCAGGCGGCGACCTCTTTTAACAGCTGTATATGAGAATCAAAATCCTGGGAAATAACCAGCAAATCGTTCAGATACACGAAAACATTGCCCTTTAAATTTTGTGGCACGACCAGATCCATGAGTCGACAGAGACGTTGCACCGCGTTGCACAACCCGAACGGAATAACGCGGAACTGGTACAACGGGCGGCCTGGTACAGTGATCGCCGTATGCTGCCTATTGTTATTCTCGAGCTCGATCTGCCAGAACGCGTGCTTCAAGTCGATGCTGCTAGTAAAATGAGTCTGGTCGATCCTGCTCAGTATGCCTTCGATATTTTGCAAAGGGTAAGCATCTTTAATTGTCAACGCATTCAATTTTCTAGCATCTAAACATAGCCGATTTTTTCCAGGCTTTCGGACCAGTGTCGTTCGGTTGTTCCATGGGCTTTCGCTCTCCTCTATAACACCCAGTCGTAGCATCTCGTCCACTTCCTTGTACACCAGTTGTTCCACAGCGGACGAAACGGGGTAGTGACGGTCTTTGAAAGGCGTTGCATCTTTAACCAATTGGATCGCATGTTTTATCAAGGCCATGTTCTTCGTACGATCGGAACTGCCTTTTAACTTGCTCTAGCCGCTCGTCTTGCTTTTGAGTAAGCTCTTGTGCTTGCTGCTCGCTAGTCTCCATATTATTATCTGTAAAGTGTTCGCGTATATTCTCTAGATCCAGTTCTTCGACTCTAAGGGCATTTGGTGCTAATTTGAATTTTCTCCAAAAATCTACTCCCAAGTAATCCTGCGGATATAGATAAGGACATAAATAAAACGTGATTCATTGCTCCATTTCGTTGTACTTTACAGGAATGGTAACTTTTCTCAATGCGACGTGTTTCTGTCCGGATGCTGTTTTCATGCACGATCGGAATGGTTTCACTGGAATGCCTAACTCTTCTACCAGTTCTCTACAATATTTCCCAAGTATACTTATCGATGCACCCGAGTCCAGCAGGCCTCGGACGGACTTTTCCCCAATCAGAATGCCCACAAAAGCTCTCGGATCATCTAAGTTGTTTGAGTTGGTCGTCGCTGCCACTTCTTGCCGTGTTTCCTTACGTTGTGTGTATCTTTGGCGCGCCTTTTGTACCTTCTGCGTGACCAAATTCGGACTGCCTAGTGAATGCTCTTGAAAAATATGCATATATCTCACAAAGGTTCCGCAAAATTTTAATTTTTTTATTCTTTCCAGTGGTACTTCTCGGTCTTTCAACTGGGGTTCGGTGTTGGTGGCTTTATCTACTCCGGGACCTGTGTGAGGCGTGGCTGACTCCACACCATCGCGTTCCGCAATCCCATTTTCCGGGTTGCATCTCGTACAATTCGGCGTAATTACCTCGGGTAAGCCGCCTTAAAACAAAAAGTCTTTCGCTGTAATGCCATGCAATCGGTAAAGGTATGACCTTCTTTATCGCAGTTCCAGCAACGTAGGGGCTTTTTAGTTTTAACCACCACAAGTGTTGCTCCTCGGTTTGGCTGCCAATTCGGACGCACCTCCTCGACGACGCACAGTGGTCCAATATGCAAAGCTAGGGTAATTTAATTAAATTTTTTGTTTGTAATTTTTCAATAAAATGTTTATCAAATAGGCAAGAAGTATTGTCTACTTAAGAGTTAATACACTTTGTTTGAAAAAATTTGGCTTCGTATAAACATAACGGTATCTTAAAGTCATAGTAAGCAATAAGGGAAAAATGAAATTGTGCGTGCAACGAAAACTGAGTATTTTTAAGGCTCAATATCTTGTTTAAAGAAACTTTTTTTAACTTCATTCCTTTCTCCGTCATTGTTTAAAGTAAGAAAATCCAGGAAATGTAGAATTTATTACCGAGGTGGACGCACATATTGTTTTGGAGCTAATAAAGTTGTAATCTTTTTAGTGAGTACCAAAATATTCTTATTTTTGTTTTGTAGACGAAATCTTTCTTATATGGCGGAATATAGATCACCCACTATACTTATTCTCGCAATTGATGTTTATACTAATAGAATCCACAAAAAATTTCTGCGGCTAGCTGCGGCACCCATACATTTATTTTCAATTTTCAAAATGACCGCCAAAATCTCAAGACAGAAATTTTTGATTTTTGGCTGTCGACACCTTAAAAATTAAAGACTTGATGGAATAATGGATTTTGTACCTAGTAATATCAGTTTAGGATCTAGTGACAGAATCAAATTTGATAAATTGAAATCATACGTGTGAAGCCTAATTCAGAACTTGGACCTAAAGCGGACACAAGTTTTCCGAAAAAAGAGCGGTTTGTTACTGCAATTAAAGATTGGTTCGAATTTAAAATAGACTTGTCACAATTTCTGTGTTCTAAGTTTGGTAAGCCGACATTTTCTGCTGGTCATATATGTAATACTCCTATATTGGCTGTAAGAGCTAGTACCGTCCGAAAACACTACAGTACAGATATATCAATAAACACGTACGAAAGAAAAGGAACACACACGTTTATAAATAAACATGTACACAACACATATACAAAAACGGCACTCAAGTACACAATACATTGATAAAAACGGTACTAGACTGTCTCGCTTTGATTCCGGAATGCTTACACATTGAGAAGTTAGCTTACTGCCAATATAGAAGTATTACATATATGCTGCCCAGCCCAGCCCAGCTAAAAGTTTTGAAGATTGTTGCCAAAAAGTTAAAATTAAGAAATCGAATGAGCTTTCGAAAGTTATCAAACCAGGTGTATTTTTTTTGGCCACTGAACTAAAAATGAGATCTTTAGCTACGCTACTTAATGAGCTTTTAAGTGCCTCTCCAGAGAGGTACTGCTATTAAGAACGTAGATTGGCAAAGAAGAATCCTAAAGGTATTTCGCCTGAAGAAGCTCTCGCATTTATAATCGACACAAATTTATCAAAGCATCAGTATCGTTTACTTACTGAAGGCCGTTTTCTAATGTAAGCAGTAAAGTTGCCTTTACTAACAGGGCAGATAAATTGTTCCTCACTTTAAAGTGTTTTGGTTTTCTTATCTTACCGGTAAAAATAAATTTGTTATTCCGTAGAGTGAAACTTCACTACATTTCCGAGAGCGACACTTCACTATATTCGTCATATAATTTCAAAGGTTGGCAATGCAACATAAGTAAATATAGAGCAAGAGCAACTGTTAGCAAAAACCAAAACCTTGGTTGAAATATCTAATATGTCTGACTCATGAACCAAAACTGAACCAATATTTAAAGTTGGGTACAAATTTTTAGAGGTTGCATTGGGTGAGCAGCAATTTATCGATTCGAGAAATTAATGCGCTGATGAGAAAACAAAAATTCGTATATCGAGACGATAAAGCGGCCGGAAATCTAAAGGTTAGATTCCAAGCTAGAATTTTGTCTGTTAATTATTTATAAAAATTAGCTTCATGCTTTAATCAAAGTCAAACTTTCAACTGTATACAGAATTTAGAAAAGATGCAACAAATTTGCATCAAAATTTTTAACTTTTTAATCCAAATATTTAAAAAAAGTTTTAGGTATGCAGGAATCTATAACCGTGCGCAAGTGCTTAAAAAATATACCAGAAATTGACGAAAAATTTAACGATTTTTTAATTATATGGTTAGTAGGCGTGGTCGCTGTTTAATCTTCCGATTAAAATGATGTGCGCGCCCTAATACTATCTGCGCTTCATAGTTGCCTCTGCCTGCGGTATTTTGGCTAATGCAAAAAGAAAGAGGAGAAAGGAAAGGCACTCCGAATTCAACCGTCTAACCGAGCGCACACGGGAAAACGGCAACCACAGAATCACATCACGGACGTAATTAACATATATATTTTCATTTGTATATATGTGCTTAAAAATAATTTAATTGTCAAATAAACCCTTTATAACGTTTATAAAAAACACGCGAGTGGTTTTTATTTAAATAAAACGCGAGGGGGCCTTCTCTCATTGCTATGGTCCTTCATCGCCATAA
>NW_016183671.1:0-5476 GCF_001687245.7 Rhagoletis zephyria | reverse complement strand
GAGAAAAAGCAATTCAGCAGAGGCAAGGTAAAAGAAATAATCGATCAACCTAGCCACAAATCGAAGTAAAAAAAATAATAATACAAAAACTATATGGCCAACAAGTGGCAATGAAATGTCAGTCACCGCGAGAGCAATTGCTGCTACCGCTGCCATAGCAAATATATGTACAACTTCATGTATCCCGCTCGCGGATGCATTACAATTCCATAGGTTTTGTTTCTCCTTAACACACATATGAAAATATGTATGCAAATAATGACAATTTTCAGAAATCGTTGCCACCTTTGTTTTTTTATGTGTTCTTTTTGTGTTTTTTTGTCGTTGTGTTCGCAAACGAGAACAATAAAACTCCGATATGCGCAATTGCCAACAATTTTTGATCTTTAAAACTTTAAAGGTCAGCGGCGCGGCAACAGAATGCAAAAAACCGCTCGCATATGCATGAGCCTTAAATGTTTAAATACACATACGAGGGGTCTAACAAAAGTTCGCTTAGTTGACCACAAACAAAAAAAAACAATTTTTTTCGTATTTGTTCTTTGTTTTATTTTGTATTTTCTCTACATAATCGTCATTGATTTCAATGCATTTCTTAAGCCTATAGATGCATTTCTCAAAACAGTCTTCGTCTTATCAAGTTCAGCATTAACCGCATAAATTATCTCCGCATTGCTGTTAAATATCTTGCGTCCCAAGTTTCTTTTAATGTTTGTAAATAACCAGAAATCACAAGGGGATAGATCTGGGGAATATGGTGCTAGTAGTATTTCTTCGTTGCCAGAGGTTGCAATATACAGTTCTCGTTATTTTAGCACCGTGAGCTGGCGCGTTGACATGATGTAAAAATTAGCGTCGGAAATCCTCTTGCTTCCAGTTATCCAATAAATTTTTTAAATCTTTTGGTAAGCAGTTTTCGCCATACCATTTTGCAGTTACCGTTTGACCCTTTTCCAGGGGAATAGCTACGCTTTTTGATCGGGTGAAGTAAACCGACATCATTACTTTTGTTGCTGATTTTTGTTGCTTAGCTTTTACGGATAGGTTTTTCCCTTTTGGGCT
This sequence comes from Rhagoletis zephyria, assembly GCF_001687245.7. Classification (NCBI taxonomy): domain Eukaryota; kingdom Metazoa; phylum Arthropoda; class Insecta; order Diptera; family Tephritidae; genus Rhagoletis; species Rhagoletis zephyria. The sequence continues at coordinate 4,414 of NW_016183671.1, read as the reverse complement.
CCATATCATGGACTGCTGTTTGGTTTCCGGATCGTACTTATAGAACCCAGATTCTTCACCAGTATTGACTTTACTAAAGTTGCTAGACTGCCCATTTTCGAATTTATTTGGGAAAATTTGAGCTAAATACACTTGAGCCTTTTTAGGGCCTCATTTAAAATTTGTGGAACCCATCGAGCAGACTTATTCGTGCGTCCCAGATGTCTCTTAATATTGACGATATTGCCATTGCATTCAAGCCCAATTCATCAGCTATCATTTGTTGAATCAATAGTAGATCTTCGTCAACGTTGTACTTCACCAGAGCCACATTAACGTAATCAGAGGAAGATTTTGGGGGGATCTTCTCGGGGCTCGTCCTCTACAGAAAAAAGTCCCGTAATCTTCGGAACCACTTGTAAATAGTCTATACAGATTGTGGAATCGTTTCGTATGCAATTTGTTATTCATTGAGTTTTTGTAGTGGCTGTAGTTTACGCCAAAACCCGAAAAGAATCACATTGCGAATTTTTTTTTGCGTTGCTGGTGGAGTTTCGTTTGATCTATCCTCAGATGTTTTTCGTTTTCTCGTCGCCATTTGAATTGATCATTCTAAAATTTAGAAAGAAGTCTAGTAAAACTATTGCAAATGATTTGGTTTTTTTCCTTTAAGATTTAACAGTCGCCTAATAAGCTAACTTTCATTAGTCCCTCGCACATACATATGTATGTACATATATATGCTAAAGAAATTATGTACGCGCAATTAATTTGACTGTGTCAAATGATAATTTTTCTCTGCGAAAATAAAGCGGACTTGAAAATCATATTACTTTAACCAGAAACCATTCGACTAGCGTAAAGGGCCCTAGCTTTCCTTAATACAAACATACTTAAATTTACTGTATTGCTTAGTCATCTACCTGTTTGAAAAAGGCGTTCAATTTTGTTTCTCTTGTTCTTTCTTACCAACCAGTTTCAAACAAATGGCTATTTTCTAACATTAACTCCCTCGAAAAAGTATCTTTGCTCGTAAAACGCAAAAACGCAATTTTTAAGCAAAGTTAAGACAACTTATAATATATACTAATAAAAAAATTGTTTAGTATTCTAAAGCGTTAAAAAATTTAGAAGCTTATAAAGGTTAAAATTTTAAATCAATTAAACTTTAAACTAAAAAACTGAATAAAATTATAAAAGCTGCATATCTCGCCATGCAGCCTCTCAAACTTTATTTTAGTTAATCACGCAATTCGCAAAACACACTTAAAAGTTCGCAAGAAATAACGATAATAAAAAAATCGAACTGAAATCGTCGAATTGACTTTAACCGAGTTTAACGAGCTTGTGTATTACATTTAGAAACACTAAAGTTAACTTCCCGGGGCTTAGAGTATTTCCAACATGACAACGTTAAAAAATTATTCATTTCATCATTTTCGAAATTTTACTTTCGCACAGAAAATGGGTTAGTTGACCTACTGTGCAAATCAATAGTCAAAGAAATTACTGGACTGTACACATATGCTGTAAAGTACGTAATTTTGTACAACTAAGCTTGGCAATATGCGAAAACATAGCTACATTAGGGTGGTTAAAAAAAAGTTTAAAACGTAAAACTCTCAGCCCCAAGGATTTTTTAAATGGAAAAAAGAGTACCTGTTTTAGCTGTTTTAAAATTAATATTTATAACTGCCTCAAAGTTTTTCAAATAAATTTTATATGGGGGAAAATACTTTTTCATATGAAATGGTGTAGAATTCTTGAAAATCTATATTTTTCGATCGGATAACTCTGTTTCTCTTCAGAAAACTTCCAAAAATAATACCCAATTGTTTATTTTACCATTTTTTAATACCAACGATTTCTTATGAGTCCCTTCATTTCATTTTTATGGGTTTTTGGGAACCTTTATAAAATAGTTAATATTAAAAATGGTTAAATAAACAATTGGGAATAGATACTTGAAGTCTCCTAAAAAGCAGCAGAGTCAGTAGAGTCCCAGGGGGTGAGAGCTTAACATTTAAATCTTTTTTCCCGCAAGTATTTTGGGACCACCCTTTTCTACATACATACGTTAAGATAGCTTAATTTATATAAAAATATTTCAATAATATGCCAAATCTATCAGATTTCAAGTAAATATTTGTAAAATTTTTGCGAAATTTTCGTGGAAGTTTTTATTTTGTACGTAGAAAAACATACATAATTTATGTACAGGTTGATATTTTAAGGACTATCCTAATGAACATATTTAAAACCATTCTAATATTTACATATTTTATGCATGTACATACATATACATATACATATGTATATGTAAACATGCAATTGTATTCAATTTCATATAAACATTGCATGTCTTTAAGTAAGTTTATGCTTTTCCATGTTAAACGTCATCAACGGCAATTTAAAGTCATGTACGCAAGTTTACAAATCGCCAATTTAACGACAACATATGTATGTATGCTTATATGTATGTACGTGTATTTACATGCGAACGTGCAAAACCTTAACTACTTAAACATTTCGACAGTTGCTTAAGCGAAGTTTGTTTAAAAATAAACTACGTATATTTACATACTTTTGGCTGTTGCTAATTTTAGAGGATAAACGTTTGCTGTGTATTTTTAGCAATAATCCCAGATGGCCGTGGGAAATTTGCCGCTAGCAAGAGATTGCAGCATTGAAGTAATAAAATGTAATAAAATATCTACATACATCGACATGTTGAAATGGTTATACATACATACATATGTACGAACATACGATACATATTTCGGATACACTAACTATTGATACCATGGACCACCGAAATTTGATTTTATACGTAGTTTAAGAATTTGTTGATCTGGCTTTTAAATTATTCAATTGGCTCTAGTTTTCAAAACAGAATAACGATACAAAGAGGAATTTTCTGAAGAGCATAAAAAGACAACTTAAATCTTGCTCTTTAAACTAAAACTAGCTTATACACCGCGAGTTTCACCCTACATTTTGTCTGACAGTGCAGTTCTGATAAAATAAATCCCCGTAACAAATTTATTAAATATTTCCAGAGATAAGTATTATGCAAGTTTTATTGTGTATGGGAGGCGTCATGTCTCCTTTTCTAATAACTAACATTTTTTCATGAGCAGTGCATACAGTTTACATACATAACTCCATATCAAGTTCCACTACTCTTCCACAAACACTTCCAGGGATATGTGGCAAAAAAAATCAATTTGTACGAGAAGTGCCACGTCCCCTTTTCTTACAGCCGTAATTTACTTCCACGAAAAATGAATTGATTTTATATATACCAACACTCTCAGTGCTCTAACATAAACCCCTCTAGATATATGCAGTGTAAAATAGTATATTTCTACGGCAGGTACCACGCACCCTTTCGAATAACCCCAATTGTTCTCCATTAGTATGGAATTAATTTTGTATACACGTATCGGTGCCAAGTTCCAGTCCTCTACAATAAACACCTCCTGATATATGCAGCTTAAAAAAAAATCAATTTGCATGGGAGTTGCCACGCCACCTTGTCCAATAACTCTCGTTTTTCTCCATGAGTATGCGATTGATTTCATATACTTCAATGCCAAGTTCCAGTACTTTACCATGAAATACTTCCAGAGCCATGCAATATGAAAAATTAGGTTTATATGAGAGTTGCCACGCCCGCTAAGAGGTATGAAATATACTTTACGACCTATTCTCAAACTCATCAACCCACCAAATACACACAAAAAATGTCATACAAATCGGCCAAACCGTTTCGGAGGAGTTCAAAAACACCGCGACACGAGATTTTTATATATTAGAAAATATGCACACATAAATATTTACTCGGTTTCTCCACTTTTAAATTTACCGAAACCCAACTTGGTTTTTTTTTTATAAAACAAAAGCAATTGATTCTGCTATGTCGTGTAAATTGCTGTAAATACATAGTAAGTATGAACAACATTTAACAGCCGGCTCACAGTGGTCCGAAACGATAATCTAGAGGAACAACATCATTTAACGAATTCCGTTTGCATGAATTTTCATAAAATTTAGTATTTAGGTATATTTTGAGTCCCCTATCAAAATATTTCTAAAATGTTAAAAATTAAAAATGCCGGGTCCAATATATTTAAACATTTTTATTTTTATCATACTCAATATTTTTTTTGTTTTTCGTTGACTTGTGCATCTTTTTTGTAATACATATTTCACAAATTCACAATCAAAATTACGAATGTCAATTCAAAAATTTATATCAATGAAATAGATTAAATACGTATAAATGAAATGATGCCCTACGCGAAATAGAACCTGTCAACAAAAATCTCAAATTGTTGTAGGAAAGGCGGACGTAGGCGGATTCAAAGTTTATAAAACAAGAATGTATGATAGCAGAGCAGTCTAAAAACACAATTACTTTAATGGACACTCT
>NW_016183670.1:0-5476 GCF_001687245.7 Rhagoletis zephyria | reverse complement strand
GTAACTCTAATCGGAATATATGTAAATCTATACTCTCTGCGTTTTTTTTTTTGCCACTGATACCAAGAATAACATAGAAATTAGCTTTTCTTGGTGTTGGTTAATTCTTCGGACAGGGTGAGTAGTTTATGAATTTTAGAAAAAAAATTCCGTAATGCTGTTACTAGAGGTCATGGAAATTCGTACAAAAATTCATTACAGGAATTAGCCCCCATTGACATATCAGAATTTTTTATAGAAAGTAACTACTCACATAAGCAAATTTGTAAATGATTTTACCGATTTCAATAATTATTTTCCGATTCATTAACTATAAACTCCGGATTAGTGCAAAAAAATAAAAAAATTAACAGTTTCCAGCCAGTAAGGTATCAAACTAATGAGGCTTAAAAAGACTTTATCTGGAAAATATTTTCTAAGAATGTTGCCACATGTTTCAAAAATTACATTCAATTAAATTGATAAGATAAATAACATATTACTACAATACGGGTATCAAACTAAAAGAGCTTAAAAAAGCTTAGTTTTCCAAATATTTTTGAAGACGACTGCCACCTGTTTCAAGAATATAATTAATTGAAAAGAATAAGGTAAATGAAAATTTTAATTTAGAAAATATTTTAAAGAAGTTTGAAGCCTGTTATAAAAATTTTATTCAATTACATATATTGATAAATCAAGCGAAATATTACCAAACAAAAGCTTGACTAATTAATGAAATATTATAACTTTGGTATCAAACAGAAGGTTTTAGGAAATCGTTGACTTACAGGGCAATTCTGGCAACTAACTTTCAACACACCACAGTCTTTCGAAAGACAAAAATTTCGCAAGAAAATTCTCAATTTTGGCAGCTGTCGTGAAAGCTCTTTACTGTCTTTCGAAAGACTATTTCAAAGATCCGCTAACGATGAAGTCTCGGCGTTATGTTATTAGCGTTTTAGCAATATTGCACACAAGGGCATTATAACTTTGCTCATTAAAAATTTAATTAAACCAAAAAATAATATATATATATTTTTTAAACAATAAAAACTAATAAATAAATCTAAAAATAACAGAAAATAAAAGTAAGGCACCAAAATAATTAATTAGATTATTTTTATTTAGAATTGCGAATACAGAAGCATGCAAAATTGTAAAAGTAACTTTCATATACATATTATATGTACCTACTATTCTCAAGTATGCTGTTGATTCACGCCCATATTCACTTCTGAACTGACCTCAGTCCCATCTCGCATATGCACATACATATATACTAAATATACAACAGAGTATGCAGAAATTCGACTTTCATAAACTCATACTGCAAGATATTTATGAACATACGCATGTGTGTGATTTATTTTTATTATTCAAATGTACTCTCATACATACATGCGTATTTATAGACATAAACTTTATGGCTAGTTGTCATTCATTTGCATTCTATTGGCATTCAATGGCCATGCTCTACTAGCATGGAATTGCATTTGACAACACAATTAGCCACGCTACATGACTGCCGAAACATACATACATATTTATGGATGCATGCATATGCAGTACATTCATATCTACATACATATTTATTTGGAAGGTGTATGAATTGACAATGTTTGCAGTGAGCAATAAAAAAGTGTGACTTGAAAATAGGCAAAGAATTATATTGAAATTTTTTAAACCAAATAGCAATAGCAAATGCAGTAAATCGTATATATACATATATATATGCACATATGTATGCAATAATCCACATAAAAACACATACATTTACCTATACAAAATAAGTTCGAGTTGCGCAAGAAAGGCGGCGCAAACGTTTTAAGTGCACAAACATTCATACATTTTGAAATACACTCGTATTTACACTCCAGCCACAATTTTGATTTATTTCATGTCACAAAAAGGCACTCATGCATAAATATTTGGCATAAACCTAAAATAATGCCACTCTACAAATTTGAATTCCTCTGTATGGATAGTATATAGATAGTATGAATATGTAATAGGCATATGTGTGCATACGAAAAAGCTAAGAAAAGCTGCGAAAATAGGAGCAAATACGATGTGATAGCGGCTGTTTATCCTGATAAGCCTAAACAAATTTAAGGCATTTATGGCAAAATGAAAATAAAACAGCTATCAGAAATCAGTAAATATTTGCTCCTTTCACTCTCACTATTATACACATGAGCATATATGTATGTATGTAGATATGTGAGTGCATAAGTTTGTAGCAGTTGTTGGAAAAATTTGCATTAATTGACACGTCAAGTCGCCACATGACACAACCGATATATGTTTAACTGACTTTTTTTTATAAATACACTGGCGGCAGAAATAATAACCTCGTCGTACTTTTAAGAATTTTGGCTATATTTCTTTGGTTTATTTAATGTTTAATATTTTTTTATAAAAGCCTGGGTAGTCATACAACAAACATCACATAAGTCCGCTTTTCAAATTTTGAAGAAAATTTTAAAAAGTTCGACAAATTTTCACCAAACTTTTCAACTTTTTATTCAGAACTTTAGAAAAATGTTTGGTATGCGGTTCTGTGTCCCATCCAATTTTAGTGTAATGAAGTGCAAGCTTAAATTGGTTACAAAATACCACTAATTTTTAAGAATTTTTTTGCTGATGGTGTCACGCATTTTTTCTCATGCAAATTGTGCTCTACAATTTTTTTTTTATGGAAGAGAATTCACTTTATTATACTAAAATTTAATGGGCTACAAAACTGCATACCAAACATTTTTCTAAAAATTCTAAATGAAAAGTTGAAAAGTTTGGTGAAAGTTTGTCGAATTTTTATAATTTTTTTATAAAGTTTGTAAAGGGGTTTTTGTATAACTAGCCAGGCTTTCATAAAAAAATACTAAACATAAAATAAACCATGGAAATATAGCCAAAACTCTTCAAAGTAAGGCGAGTCTATTATTTCCGCCGCCAGTGTACATACATACATACATACATACTTTAAAGCTCTAGTCGGGCACGAATTTATTCATGGCACTACAGTATTAGACATTTTGTTTATGTTATTGACAGTTTTATTTGTTTCATTATTCAAATATAAATAGTGCTGTTTTAGCCACTACATCTGTATGAACAAATCGGACATTTATTCATACGCACATACAAACAAAGAAAAGTAAGAATACTTACTTAGGTACATAAATGCATGTATGTTCTCATATATATATATATACTTACTATGTAGGTATGCCACTGTGATTGCAATAATTTATTGCCATTTCAAGTCTCAATATTATTTATTTAGAATTTGTAGAAAAGATAGCGTCATGTCGCAGATAAGTTTATGTCGGTTTCGAACTTTGAAAACTGTGTCATAAGGCTAATGAAATACAGGATTATCTATTTACATTTTTACTTGCGTACTTGTATGTTAGCTAGATTTATAGGCGTCACAATATTTATGTTTTACTAAAAAAAACTACTCTCACATGCACTACAAACATATTTATATATAAGTTGATGTGGATTAATACTCATGTGCCACATTCAGAATCTATTGATTTGCAAAATTTGCGTATGGTTTGTGCCTATGTTGTTCCTTTTGCATGAATAGAAATGCTTATTCTACGCAAACGCTATAAATATTTGTCAGTTTTGGGCCGCGATCAAGCAACATCGTCAACTTCTTCTGTCTTTTGCAAAATTCTTCGACCTTTTCATACTAAGTCTTCACAGGTCCTTCTGCGCTTCGTCTTTCCAAGTATTTTGTTTTAATGAGCTTTACCACTTACATGTTTTTGAAACGTCATAGATCTCTCAAGATCTCCCAACTACGGCTGGAAGTTCTTTCCGGATTTTTTGGATATCCTAAAATCATCAAATAAATACCTTAAAAGTAAATATTTGTATGCCTATCTTAAAATTGTTACATACGGTTCGCCGGTTGCGTGCCTCCGCGCAGCTAACGCGAACGTCTCTACTTCTGCCCTCACATCCTCATCTTGCATGTCCAGAGCCGCCTGGGTACTAGGGATGGATAAATTCGTAATTCGAAGCTTCAAGATTCGGACTTGAAAATAGCGAATGTGGTGCTAAAATTTGGATAAAATAGAACTTTTCTAAAAAAAAAATCGAATTGAAAGAAATCGTCTTTATTTGAAAGAAATCAGCTCTGCAACTTTCTCTTTCGGTATAAATTTTGCATCACTTGTGTGGCACCACATTTGCCTTATATTAAGTTCAGGCAGAAATTTAATTGAGTCAATTACCCTTTTAATTAAGCTATCGTTTTTGGTGTTCACACACAGTCACACAATGTTTAACTTTTAGGTGTGCTCGTCCTTAAGTTATTTGTTTTTGTTATTTTATGGCCTTATAACAATTATATTCAACAATTTTTATTGAGCTCGAGGCCGTTTTTTTAAATGAAAAATTTATTTTGGAAAAGCAACAAGCCCAATAAAAACTGTTGAATATAATTGTTATAAGGCCATAAAATAACAAAAACAAATAACTTAAGGACGAGCACACCTAAAAGTTAANGGAAAAGCAACAAGCCCAATAAAAACTGTTGAATATAATTGTTATAAGGCCATAAAATAACAAAAACAAATAAATATTAAAAATAAAGTCCGTGCCACAAGTTTTGAACCCGTGGCCAGCACAACACGGCAGTCGAACACGCATCCATTCGTCGACAGCATCTGTTGAGATAACGTGAACAAAAAACATACTTGAGTTAGTTTTCAAACTTTCAGGTCGCCTTAAAACTACATATTATCCGCTCGCTTAAATTGCGATGCATCTTTTCGTTCAACCGTAGTTATTAAACTTTTCTTGGTAGAAAAAGGTAATGGATTCCCATTTTCCCACTGGGATTTTGGGGTATATTCTTATTTATGAAAATGTTGGCTTATATATACATACATATATAAAGTGGTGGAAGCAATAATATAAACGTTTTATTTACCATTTTTTTTTTATAAAGTTTAATTTTCTTCATATAAACTATGCGCAAAATTTCATTTAATATGGAAGAAAATACCTAGCAGCATCAGCAAAAAAAAATATATATATATTATGTATTCCGACCGGACATTCTTTCTCTTAGTAATTTGCTTATCAAACTGACTGGATTTTCTTAATACGACTTCTTCCAATGACTGCGAATAAAATTTCAAAGAGTTGGCCCAAACACTTTGAAGTTAAAAGCAACAAAGCGGTGTTGTTTTATCCTCTTTTATATATCTACAATTTGTCAACAGCTTTTCGGTGCACTTCAGAGTCTTTGAAAAGACAGACAGTCACCTATCAATCATCAACTTTGTACATTTGCAAATGATACGCCTTATAGAATGCATGTTTCGTCATAAAATGTTACAACTAATAAAGCTACCATTTTGTAATGCTGATTAGGCATTATCCTTATAAATACGCTACTCAGAAGACATTTGCATAAAAATATTTGCGCAAAGTCATCGACCGGAAGCTGTGATTAATTGAAAAATGCATT
>NW_016183669.1:2535-5476 GCF_001687245.7 Rhagoletis zephyria | reverse complement strand
AAGCCCATACAAGCCTATCGTGGCCACACTTTAAAATCTTCAGATACACGCCATCTGGGTCCGGTGACTTAAAGTCGTGAAAACACTGCGTCTTCAGCCGCCAAACGTGATGAATCGGTTTAGGGTGGTGGTTCCTCCATACCTCTGCTGCTCAGGAACCCAGCTGCTCAGGAACCAGCGACCCGGAAAGGGGTTTCTAAGAGAGTGTAGTAGCAGCGACGTGGTATAAAGTTTATCAGATTTTCTGAGAGTTTCCAGTGTAACCGCTAAGTTCTGTAGAAGAACCTTCCATAGATATTCCATGTGCATGCCTTAAAACCGTTATAATAGGTATCTGTTCCTTTCAATCGATGTGCAGAGGTCCACTTACTTACCACAACGAGAGAATCCTAATCTTTAGCGACAGCCAGGCAGCACTTACGGCATTATCATCATTTGGAATAAAATCGTCTTGATTTGGCCCTTGAGTGCGTAGAGAATCTTAATACCTTTGCAGAATTCAATAACATCCAGACACTGTGGGTGCCAGCGGCGACTTGCTCCCCCAATAAGTCCCTACTACTAAAACTATTAAAATTATGATCGCGCTTTTGAAAGTTTTTTTTTGTAAAGATATTGCTTTAAAAAATTACAAATGTTTCCCAAACTTAAAAAATTTCAAATCTTACATGACGCAGATTTGGTTGCGGGGTAATTTAATATACATGGACAAAAAGCTTTGTCGAAACATGGAGCGACTTGGAATCAATCGAATTAGAAGAGCATGAGCCAATTTGACTAAAAATGCTAATACTAAAATTTTATAAATTTCGAATTCAATTCAGGACGTACATAAATATTAGCTGTCTGCACAAGCTGGCGTTTGCTATCTTGACAACTAGAACAATTTAAGAGATGCTTAATTCGTTATTTTTAAAATGTTTTGTACGATTTATGTGTCAATTAATGTCTCCAAGAACGGAGATATGTAAGTCGAGATTTCTTTTTGGTACGTCATGGCTACATTGAATATTTCTTTGCAAATAATAACACTTGCCGGCCCTGGCATAGGCTCAAAGTGATCAGCGAGAAAGCGCATACATTCCTTACCTCCAACTCCTGGACTTCTTTGAATTCTTGGGATCAACTGATGTATTGACCTACTAGGCCGTGGGTCTGCATACCTCTTTAAAATATCTGTCTATCTGTTTCTTTGGCAGTGGAAAACAGGAATTATTATCTCAAAAATAAAACTTGTTTGGCCAACTGTTGTAATTAATCCATTTGAAAGGATATTGTGCGCCCTTTATTGCAAAACTGAGGAATGAGTTTTGTTACTTCGAATTAATATGCTAATTTAGAGGAACCAGTAAATAAGATATAGACAGATTTTGAAATAAGACATCATCAAGCCTTAATTCCGACTAAATGCAGCTCATATAAAAATAGTTATTTCAAATAAATATTCGGTTTTGTTAAAGCGGTATTGAAAGAAAAAAAAAATAGGACAACGGCGGTGACCACTTCTCGTAAATTGAAATTTTCGGGTATATAAAGTTCGGTCTCGCCCAAATTTGTTCTGCTTTACTTATTCCCAAAATTCTTAACGAGCGCTTTAATGTTAACCCCAGAGCTAATATTATGTATCCAAATATGTGTGTACCTAAAATGTTTCTCATCAACAAATCCAGAAAAAAGCTCGTTAACGTCAACACTTTCAAAATTCGGTGATTTCCAAGCAAAAATGTACAAAAATTCCCCCAAGAAACGAACGAAACGAAAATTTCTTCATGCATGCCAAAACATACAGAATCAAGCAAATATTGCTCATAACAAGCAAGCAACAAGGACACTTGCATGTCAGCAGAGCAGCAACACAAAAGCACTTTGTCGCAGCTGGATTGGAAAGCACAGCAACTTGCGTGAGCTGAAAGCTTAGTCGAACCTCAAATGGTGACAAAAATAAAGCGCAGAAACTAGTAGTTGCTGTCTACATACATATTGCTGCGAGGCAACGGAAACTACCAGCAAGGATAGGAAAACGAAAAAAAAACACTCGTAACAATAAAACCGCACATACACGCACGCACACTTTAATATTCATGTTTATCAGCTGTACGTAGTTGCATAACTTTTTACAATTGCAATAAATTGCATTTGGCGCAAACTATCGCAACAGTCGCTCATTTTATTGTTTGCACTCTAACAATTCACCGTCTATTTTTGCACCTTTTATGCAGCGCACTGTGGCATGTTGCTCATTCCTGACAGTTTAACAAGACGCATGCGAAATGGCAGATAAGCAGCGCAACTTACTGCTGGTTGCATTTAAATAGTATGGTGTGCCGTGTGGTGTGCGGTGCGTTGCGCCTGTGCATTTGCAATAGTAACGTGTAAATTCTATGATAAGCGTGTCAGACACTAACACAAGTGCGCACACATGCATACCCAGTACGGCATAGCTCAACCAACTACCTGATTATGTAGCAATTAACTTCAAATTGATGTATAATCACCTAGCAGCCTCCTTGAGATAAACCAAATGCTTACACTTTCCATGCCTTTGCAAATACATAATTCAATATTAGTTGAAAAACAAGTAAGAAAGTCTAAGTTCGGGCGGAGCCGAACATTAAATACCCGGCGCAAGTTTTCCACCTTTCCGAAAGCTACCGCTACATGATAAGCCGGGGTGTATACATTTTAAGTAAATTAGCTTCCTTAAATTTCGAAATATTGAAATTTAAAGCATATCTGAAATTTACCGTTATATGAAAAGCGGCCTCAATTTTAGTCCGATTTCAACAATTTTCAACGGTTTGCTTTTATGTGGCAAGCACAATAACCATATCGAGCTTGGTACAAATTGCTAGAACGGTTAGCGAGATACATATATGTGATCACAAGTGGGCGGTGCTACGCCCATTTTCCAAAATTTTGTCATAAACGTATTTCTTGGTAA
>NW_016183669.1:0-793 GCF_001687245.7 Rhagoletis zephyria | reverse complement strand
AGTTCAACGGATATGCAGATGCAGTGTGTGAGTGCACATATTGTTAGCGGCAACGTCATCTTGACGCTGATCAACTCGAACAGGAAAAACTACATCAACAGTTGTGCAATTTCGTCCGTAAACTTTTTGAATGACACAAATTATACGAAATTGCCAGACAAACCGGAAAAAATTAAATTTTCAAACAAAATTAATTCCAATGCAAATCTGAGTGCAGATGTAAAAGTTTTGCGAAACATATAAAAAAAGACACTTAATAGAGTACGCGCAACAGTCTTCCAGCGAAATAAGTTTTTACACAAAACAGCAAGCACTTACGTCAGCGAAATTTTCAAACTATGCGTTGAGCTTTAATGAGGTAATGGGCTGCTGGGATTGTAATGAGTTTTCGTTTTCTGATTCGAAGGTAATATGACTATCACTTTACGATCCAATTTACTCTATGACTTTCCATTTTTACGCTTCATCGGAATTTCTGTTTGCTGCAGAGTTTTTGTCTTTACTTTGTTTTCCTTTGGGTTGTAATTTAATTAGTTTTTGCACAGAAACTGTAAAATTTACTTTGCAATTAGCTGGTTCGTGCTATGAGTAAGTGATATCTGTTTGGAAATGCTTTTTATAAATTTACCCTGTGCCAAAATTATAAGCGCACCAAACATTGACAAGTTAAACAATTTTTCTTTTGTTATTTAATTTTTTTTTACAATTTACAATTAAGTTTACCGCAAAAATTTGTATCTGAACAATCAGTGATATGGGAGTTATGGCTTATACAGCACCGATCTTGACGATT
>NW_016183668.1:1923-5476 GCF_001687245.7 Rhagoletis zephyria | reverse complement strand
AATAAAATAAAATTAGTTGCAGTGGCAGGAAAGCTTTGAAGCGAAGTTAGGCTGGAAGCTTTACCAAATTTATCTACAAATTGCGGGTGCAAAAAATCGAAAGTGCTTTTTAATAGGCTCGCTGTAGTAATCATAAGTTGCATAATTCATTTAAAAAACTTTTTTTTTTATAAAATGTGTGTCTTCATGGCCGGTAATGATCAAAAAAACTGAGCTTTGGAGGAAAAATTAAAAATGAAATTAGAAATTTGAGTACTAGTTGCTAATTTAGTCACCAGGTTAAGATCAGATCAGAAATCTAGATACAAGACCGCAAAATTGTTCTGTTTTTACTCCAAAATCATGTCAGAGGGAGAACTCTCTATATTTAATGTATCGAGGGCTTATATTCAATACGACCTATCTGCAGTTTAAACAAAAACTACTTTTTGGTGTTAGAACCCATCTGAGACGTGACTGTTATCACTGAAATGCAAATTTGCATATTTCCTCACTCCAAGGAAACAGGAAAGGAGTTTAATATTTTGCAGGCGGAACAAAATGGCATGAAACATGAAACTAAATCCATACATATGTACATATTTTATCAGTATAAAAATTTAAATTGCTCAATTCTTACTAGTTATAAAGGAATAAGCGTTTGACTCCAACATTTCACACGTGGAACAAAGCGAAATGGAACACTGAGATTCAATCTATTTGGAAAAAAGTCTAATTTCTTACTATTAATATCTTTGAAGCGTTTGACTTAAATATTTTTTTAAGGCGAACAAAGTGGAATGGAATACAAACGTGTCATTTTCCATTACTGAATGGAACTAAGTTTGATTATTCCTTACGGAACTTTTAAACATGAATACTCAGCAATAATTAAACGTTTCACTTCAACATTTTGTAAGCAGAGCAAAGTGGAATGGACCACAAAAATTCCAAATATTGCAGGAGTGTCTGATTTATGTTTCCAAAGAAGATAAGCGTTTGATATTTTTATTTGATATTCTTGAGGTGGAACAAAGCGGAGTGAAACACAAAACTTCAAATTTTTTCGCATAAATCTGTATTTCTTCTTCGAAGAAAACTAATCGTGTTACTATAAAATTTTTAAGGAGCAACAAAGTGAAATGGAACACAATAATTTGCCAAAATATACTTTGTAATTTCTTATGATTGTATTGTTACTGAAAATTGGCTGGAAGTGTTCTTGTTAGACCTTACTGCACTTTATTTTTGTACATCCTTAGACGAACGTTTTCATACTAGTGCTAATTTTTTCGGTAAAAAAGTGATCTCTCACTCCTTTTCCTTTAATAATAATAATAATAATAAATGTTTGTACACACCTACATACTTATAAGTTCAGCTCATTTAATTAAATGCAATGTGCAATGTTTGATTTTTTATGACCAACGCTTTGGAAGCTGCAGCTGCATACATATTTAAGTACACGAATTTATCGCGACTAAATGCTTGCGTAGATATTTTAACGATGCCATTGCATTGCATTCTCACACTTCCATGTGTTGCTGCTGCATCATCACCACTGCTGAATGGGTGAATCATCAGCTGCAAGCAACAAAAGCACATGGCCATATTTGTGATTCGCACTCGATATGCTTTTATTTTGTATTTACATACCTACACGCATATATAAGTAGTATATAAGCAGAAGTACATACATTTACATATGTACAAACATATATATATACACAGTGACTCAAACAAATTACCACGTGTTGTTTTTTTTTATATTCGTAATGTTTTTGGAGCTAATTTTTTCATGTTATTTTTTTATAAATAATTTGCAACATTTTTGGGTATACAGTTTTATAGCCCATACAGTTCTACACTATTGAAGTGCAAGTTTCAACCGGCTAAACCGGGTTGATTTTCGCAATTTTTTTTTTTTTGCAGACTACTTTTTCGTTTTTTTTTTTATAAGACAAGTGCAATTTACAAAAACTGGCGTGTATTTTTTTGAAATTTTATTGCTTACGGTACCCTGCGTTTTAATTCATAAGAAATTCATGCTTATATGGAAAAACGGTTAAAAATATGTCACAAAAAAAAATTCTCAAAAATCAACGCGCTTTTTCAGCCGGTTGAAACTTGCACTTGATTAGACTAGAATTCTATGGGCTATAAAAATGCATACCCCAAAATGTTCTCAAGATGCAGATTAAAAAGTTTAAATTTTCATGAAAATTTGTGGAATTGTCCTAAATTTTGTATAAAAGTTGAAACTACGATTTATATGTTTTTGGGTAAAGCTTGGACGGTATATATATATAAAAAAAAATTAGCTCGAAAAACATTACGAATATTTAAAAATTAATCAACACGTGATCAATTGTTTGACTCACTGTATGTCCCATACAGATATCTGTTTGTAGGTAAGCAGTGCCTTGCACCGCCACGGCTATTCAACTCACTTTGGTAGCTGTTCACCGACTTCAAGTTGAAATCAATTCATTACTTAATAGTCTGACTTTAATGCGTTGGCAATAATAAAGCGAATACATACAAAACAATCCGTCGTATATATGTACATATGTATGATCATATAAACAAGACAAAATGTGTAAGCAGCATTGATATAAAAGTCATCGACAGACAGACGCACATATGTACATATACGGGTACCTACTTATTTGTATATCTTGCTTGGCTATTAATAACCTACATGCTTCATTGCAACAATAACAACAACAACAACAACAACAATAAAGCGCTAATTTTTGTTGCTCTCTTACTTTGCGCTGCTTTATTGCTTCACTGCCTTTTTACCAGCAGTCAGCAGCCAACAGCTATTTTGCTCTTCACCCCACAAACCCCATCAACCGCGCCATACTCAATTCGACTCGGACTCCACCCATTTGTCATAACATTTAACCACAGTTGGCCACATTCTTTCCCAGGCCTTGAGCTTCCGAGGAGCAGCAACCGGCAGCTACGCAAATTTTTCACTTATGACGGCTACATTTTTGCTTTTTCTTCCCCTTCTTCTACATATTCTTGGTCTTTTTTCCACCGTTTGATATTCCTTTCTGCCGCCGCGTTCACTCTTTGCATGGCCATTCTGCGCCGTTGCTTGTTTACAATTTCCGCGAAGGATTTTGAAAAACGCCGCGCTGCGTTGTGAACCGGAAGTGTTGCGAATGTCGCTACATCGCTACATAAATGTACATATGTAGCTTGGAGATAAATCTTTTCGCTGGAAGCTGCTTTGGCTAATTTAGAACTTGAGTACTTAAGCGCTTAAGCGCCTAAAAGGCGATTATAATGTGGCGCCGTGGGAAGAGCGTTAAGCTGTGGCTGCCATCATGCCTGCAACAAATTCGCGTGGTCTGTGGAGCTGCAAAAAAGAGCTAGAAATAACGAATAAACCTAAGAACAAATAAGTGACGCTCAAAACACCTACTGGCAATTTATTTAATTATTAATACTGCTCTCTAGTGTGGGCATGCAGTTGCCGAGTTATTGCTGGATTTGCAATTCTTGTTCTTATTCTCATTCATTGCTCACTTGTTTGCCTTTTCTACTACGAATTGCCTTG
>NW_016183668.1:0-1909 GCF_001687245.7 Rhagoletis zephyria | reverse complement strand
TAAACTCTGCTCACCAAGCGGGTAATGTAGCCGACCTGCAGAGCCAAATCTGCTCTACAATTGAAACGCTGACATTTTCGGTCTTTAATAAGGATCGCCTTGCAGAGTTGAATATCCGGTGAATGGTATTCAGCAGACCAAATTCTACTTAAAAGCTAGTGCATGCGCCCGACCAGCTCTTCACCGCCGGCTTTAAACAGCTCAGCCGGTATACCATCGGCTCAGGAGGCCTTTGGGCTTCTCAGCTGCCTTATAATAGCTGTTCTCACCTCGTCCTAGTCGAGTGGATGGATACGTGTTTCATTTCTATATATTGATGCTTCTTCTTTCTCATCATACGCGCAACCTGTGTCGCCATTCAAAAGCGTTGAGAAATTTTAACTCCATATCTCAAATATACTCTCGACGTCTGTTGGCTGATTTCCATGTTCAGCTTTGCAGAAACTAGTGACAGGTTTAAAACCATTTCATTACTTCCACATATAATAAAAATTGTAAGTCGTAGTCCTGCCTGCCAGCATCTCGCAGTCTTCGCACTCACACCTTTCTGAACCTCTTGCGTCACGATATAAAGTGATTGGAAATTGGAATCCTTCTACTAATTATTTTACCATATCTTAGGTCGAGAAAGATAGTCGAGTTATGCACATGACAACTAATATCAAAAATATGCATATGTATTAGTCATTGCGTCCTAACGATTTCATTCGATAAAATGTTGCGTCATTCTCAGGTTGTACTTTATCAGTACTAGTAAATAAATATAAAATATGACAAATTGTGAGATTTTTCACGCCAAAGTGATTACTTCATTAATGAATTAGTTACCTTAGCGGAATACTTTTGTGTAAAAAGAATATTGGAAGTATACTTTGGGTTTACTTTTAGCCTTTTTCCAAAAAAACAAAAAAAAAAAACGCGTTAACTACAAAATCAACATTAAATCATCATTTACAATACAATAGCCAATCATCGCAACGACAAACACTGACTTTACACCTCTTTTCGCCAGCTGAACCGCATGGCACTTAGGTACCCGTATATATGTCAGTTATTATTTGGTACATTTTGGTATTTGCGCAGGTCAATACGTACGTAGACTTTTTGTAGACAATGTATGAGTCACACTGGTGACTATTGGTGGGTATATACACACTACATATATGGGGCGTTCCATACCAAAATGGACGGGGTTCACATCTCATGTGTTTGATTTGTTTTTAGGGTCGATGGACAAACATAAATAACAATAAAAAGTGAAATTTCCAAATATCTCGAGAACGGGGCACATCAAAACTCTCTATGAAAAAAAAATATATTTTTCAATTTTTTTTTCTTGTAAAATTTTTCATATTTTGATTTTTAATATTTTTTATGCTGGCGGCTTTTTGCGTTTTTTTCTTATGGAAGAAAATGCGCAAACCCGTTTTCAAATAAAATTTAAAAAAATGCCAGTTTTGCAAGCGCTTAAAACTTGCACTTTATTATACTTAAATTTAATGGGCTACAAAACTATGTTCATACTCAGAAAAATTCTAAAAAAAAATTAAAAAATTTGTAAATTTGTAATGTACTCATTTTACTCAACTTGGGCGTAAGAAAAAAATATTGCGCAATACTCAGACCTACGTTTGTAATTTTTTTTTCAATTTTTTTTTCGAGATGGCATATTTTCAAAAACTAACTTTTTTTATCAAAAAAATTTGTATGTGAAAAATTTTTCGAGAAAAAAGATTTTAAAAATACTTATTTTCATAGAGAATTTTGATGTGAATTTTGATAATAAAACCATTTGTTTTTGTTATTGTGCTGTAAAGTGTTTATAGATGTATTAAACAAGCTCAAATTTCATATTTATTAATTAATTATGTTTGTCCATCTACCCTAAAAATTTGAAACAAATAAAACA
>NW_016183667.1:2664-5477 GCF_001687245.7 Rhagoletis zephyria | reverse complement strand
ATGTTATCGATAATTTTTTTCATTCCATCGTTATATTTTCAACTTATTTCGAAGTTGCAAAATCTCGATAACTAATGGTTCAAGCATAAGGATATTCATATTGATTTTTCATTAGATCCAAAAAATTATAGGAAAAAAGTTTTTGAATTAAAAGATTCTTAAAGTTCATATAAGTTTCCCAATTAAAAAAATTATATCCCCATTACTAATATAGTATACGTTCAGTAGAACGTATATTTAGTAGTTTAAAAATGTGTAGGACTCATTTGAGGACCAGATTGAGCACTGATATAGTTGCAGAAATATTATATACAACCAAGGCATAAAAAATAACGGTGATACTTTGTTTGAACCGCTAGAATAAATTTACCAATTGAATTGGAGAACGTAATTAATTTTTATACTAAGTACCAGTAAATAGTAAATAAGAAAATTTTGAGTATTTTTGAGGATCTTTCATTTGGTTTTGAGGAATTTGGTAATTTTTTTGTGGCAACACTGATACAAAATCAACAACAGCAAGCTTTGGCGGCAGTTAGTTGGGGGTGCTGGCATTCAAAAATCGCATTTGTTGTGGTAGGCAGCCAGGGAGCTGTTCAAGGTAGCTAGCTTTTCATTTTCATCGGTTAGACGGAGAGGCCTCTTGGGTTATTGGGTTAGCTGGGCGCGCGCTGTGGTGTGTGCTTGTGGTTTTGTTTGTAACGTAAGGATACATACACACATATATGTATATGTATATAGCGCTATTATTTTTTGATAAATTTGTGTTTGCCGCAATGACACTTGTAGCATTGAATGGTTTAAATTACGCAGGTTATATGTTGCAGCAACATGTTGAGCACTAAATGATGCTTTTAAATCCTACGAGTGGCTATGGTATTTAAGTAGTTGCTTTGAAAATAATTTCTTATCATTTGCGAATTACGTCGTTTGCGAAGGATACTCGCAGCATTACCGTGATAAACATCAATCTCTGCTTTTATTCTCTCAATTCAATCTGTGCTTTTATTGAAATTTGCTTCTACGCATATTAACAATATAATATTCGAGTAAAGTTTCACATAACATAACAACACAACCCAACATAACACAACACAACAAATCATTTCGCAGAAGTACCTTTTAGATTTTTTAATTTCAGACTTACAGTTCTCTAGTTCTGCTTTATAAAGATCTTAGACTCAGGGTGCCGCCGTTGGAGATATATGTATATAAAAAAATCACAAGCTTGTCATAATGAGATCAAAGAGCGTGCGTTGGAATTTAAAATCAATAAAACCAAAAAAAAAACACTTATGTTGGGGTTAAGTTCTTAATTAAAATTTTGTTTTGTTTTCTTCATTCAGGCGTTACAAACGTTCTTATATAGTTGGTTTTCAAAACCATTTACACTTTCTATTCACAAATTTTCTTTAAATTAGTAACCACAAGGATTTTAAAAGTTTGTATACACGGATGTGTGAAAAATATTTAGTTCTAGAGCACTTAAGAAAAGCGCTATATGCTTTTGAAATTATTATTAAAGTGCCAGAAACAAGTAGATGTGGATTTATTTACATGTATGCATTTGAGTCTAAAAGTATAATTGGCATATGTGTATGCTGCCCGCGACAAACTGAGTAACGACCCTGACTATTACGCGTGACTGCCACTCAACCCTTTGACATACATACATTTGTACGCATGCTTCATGCGGCACATACATATTTATGCGTACACATAAGAGCTTTCAAACACATATCGTACCAAGCCAACGTACATATCTACATACATATACACCTGTCCTTAGGTATGCATTTATGTATGTCAATTCATATGTTCTCTGTAAATTCTAGCTGCTACTCATGTAGCAAACAATGGCAAGGGGTCACATGCTCACTAGCAGACACAATGAAAAATACATATCAGGACTTACAAGGATTACAAACCACAACAGCAAAAACAACTTTGAGAAGGTTGTTGGCGGTTAGCTTCATATGATAACGACAAGTAAATTGCTGCAAGTAGGAGTAGTAACAGAAGAAAGTGTTGGAAAATATGGTTATGAGCGCACACACATATGTGCATTAGACTGCATCACAAAAAAAAAAAAATGCGGTTTTTCCGGCGGGACTACCAAACCTAGTATATTTTTAAGACTTCTACCAAAATATTTCGGAAAATACTAAGATTTACGTGAGCTGGCCCGGTTTTAAAATACCTCTAAAAATTGAGTTTTTTATGAATAAAAAATAATTTATTAAATGAGCTTAAGCTTAAAAAATCTACATAAAAATACTAAAAAATTCTATCAATGGAATCATAATAATACGATTTTTGTTGCTGTTTTTTAACTTTTTTTTAAAGATTTGTGTGAGAATAACTGCTCCCAAACTTTACCGATGTAGACTATAGAGATTAACAAACAAATAAATAAAAAAATAAAAAAATAGACTTATGAGGTATCAGTGGAAAGGTATTTTCTCACCCTTTTCATTTCTTTGCAAAAAACTCATTCACGTCCTAATTGTTTCTTTATCAAATACCAACACATCTTTATTCGTTTATCTTACCTTCCTCTTTTATACTTTGAATGAGCTTATTCACAAAAAAAAAATGCTTAAAAGGGTGAGAAAATAATTTACCAATGATGCGTCTATATTGGTAAGGTTTTGGCTGTGTTATTCAAGTTTTTCTTAAACCAGGCTTTGAAAAAAGTTCAAAAACAGCATCGAAAAATCTCATTATCATGATTCCGTAGAATTTTTTTTTTTTAATTTTTATGCGAACTTTTTAAGCTTAAACTGTTTAATCATCAGAGGAATTTTTTTTTT
>NW_016183667.1:0-2539 GCF_001687245.7 Rhagoletis zephyria | reverse complement strand
AGACATGGCTTAATCGATTTCTTTTTTCATCCTGATCATTTATGTATACATTTGTCTATATCTATCTCGATTCGTTTTGGCTGTTACAAACAACCGTTATGTGAACAAAATTAATATACCCTTGTGCACAAGTGCGCTCGGTAATAAAAAACTAAATTTTTGGAGGTATTTTCAAATCGGTCCAGCTCACTCAAAACTTTATATTTTTGCGAGATATTTTGGAGAAAGTCTTAAAATATAATAGATTTTATAATTCCAGTGAAAAAACGGTACCGATTTTTGTTCTCATTTGGGGAGTGATGCAGTCNACATTTTGGCCAAAAGCACAGAAGTCGCTCAGCAACAAGGTAATATTATTTTGGCATCTAACTGCCGCCAAGAGGAGTGCGTAATCTACAGACAACAACAATAATCACAAGAAAAAAAAAACATGATGTGCACACTGTGCACTGCACAGTCATCATACATACTTGTAGAAGCTAATTTATTTAGTGGTAGTGGTTGAGTGTGTAGTTACAAATTTGGTAATAATTGTGGCTTTCTAGAGAAGTTCATTGCATGCGACGGTTGTTTTGAGGTAGAATAAGAAATTCCAAAATGTTATTAATTTATAGAAAATATGAGGAAACAATATTCAGATCACTTAGACAATATGTACATCTCCTCTGTTGAGACATATGTATGTACGTATATCAGAAGAAGGTTATCAAAATTACAAATGCAAATCATAAGTACAATTCACTTTAATTGCTAAGGTACGTACTGAGACTCATATCGTTATGATTAGATATTTTCAGACGTCCACCTGTAGTCTGATCTTGAGAAACGCCCAAATAGTTAATTTCAACAAAATTTAACTATGTTTTATAAAATTACCACTGCGATCAATTAACACTTTTTCTTGATGAAGATTACAAGGAATCGGACCGAAAATGTATGGAATACTTGGAAATATTTTAAATCTACAATGGTCACATGGGGGATGGTTCTATGCGCAGAAATCCAGCTTCTGGCTGCCATTCACACCTATGTATAATAATAAAAATTTTTTAAGAAATGCAGAATATTTACATGAAATTAAGCAAAGGGGAGAAAGCAGCAGCCACGGTTGTGTATGCGTGAGAATGCCCTGTAAAAATTTATGACATAAGTTTCTAATGGTTTGCTAATTACTTAACTCGACAAAACAACTTATCTCAGGAATTAACTGCATTTGACCCGGATTAAGTCCTAGATTTAATTCCCAAACTTAACTCGAATCAAGGGCATTTTCGATGACAACACTAATCAAAACTCAGAGAGCGTAGAATACAGAGAATATGCAAATCTAGCTTGGACATGTACCTTTTCATAGGTAATGCAGTCACCATACTAATTCAGATAGGAATCCAATTTAATCGAATAAATAAGAGCTTATTTGAATCAATACGGTGACCAACAAAAAGGTATATGTCTATGCTAGATTTGCATTTTCTTTGGGTTCTACACTCCCTGATCAAACAAAGTAGCCGGTTCTTCATACGCGGTAGTCTAGTGGTGAGAGTTGCTGCAGGTCCCAGGTTCGATCCTCGGTTGGAGCGATTGACAAAAAAATTTTGTTTTTATTGTTATTAAATTTTTTTAATTTTATATGATTTATATATTTAATTTTACTTTATTTCGTTTTCGTTTGTTTTATTTTATTTCACATGTTTTATTTGATTATTAATTAATTTAAATTTCCAGAGTTCAATTTTACTAAAAATATCAAAAATAACTAACCAAAAACAACTTAAAAAATATAGAAGTTATAATTGGATAAATAAATAAAAAATTAAATGAATATTCTACTGGCCGTGGGGTTCGAACCTACGACCTCGCAGCTCGTAAATCCGCATTACTGCCGTCTGTCAAGGCACAATTTTGATCAGATCGATTGCGACGTTAATCCGGATCAACTTTAGCGTCTGTCCATGCTTTTACGCTAGTAGTCGCATGGGGTTAGCACTAAAGATATTAGCGACATATGTGTACACGCCGATGTTCTAGCCGTGACTTATTTACGTGCCCCGCGGGAAATTAGGAAGCTAGAAAGAGCGGGAGCATGCTCCAAGCACTCCAAGACTTTTTTCCAACTTTAAATGGCCCTGACCCCATGTGCCTAATTAAGGGTTAAATCTTCCATTACCGAGCTAGCAACGAAGCTCAGAAACGTTTTCACTTTATTCAAAAGCGAAGAGAGAGAAAGTTGTAAGACATCCAAGAAAATTTTAAGTAAACTATAACTTCTCGAACTTGAAGAAACAGATTAAAGCAATAAAATATAAGTTCATATTTTTTGCTGCAATATAAGCATAGCATGCTGATAAAATCGATTTATCAAAAGGCAAAAGTTAAGCAAAACAACAACAATGAACTATTATTATTGACCTACGAACCGCGATGCAATTTTACACACCTTGGAGAAGAGATACGGAAACTTCTGTATGCATACATACATATGTACCTGGTTCTCCATGCAAATGTAGATAAGTCGATATATTGCTGCACTAACTACTTG
>NW_016183666.1:0-5477 GCF_001687245.7 Rhagoletis zephyria | reverse complement strand
CGAGTATTACCTTTAGTACATAGAATTTCAATAGAGTTGCCACCTCTCTTAAAAAATATAAGATCTGTTCGTTGAAATACAAAAAGTGGGATGTTAAATGAAAAGGCTTGCCCTCTAGATGTTCAATAGTTTATTAATTTTTGAATAGGGTTGCCACCTTGCCGAAAATAATATGATTTTCACCATTTATTGGACTAAAAAATGAGGTACCAAGTTGAAGGATATGGTTTTCGGATGTGCAATAAGCTTTTTTAATGGGGTAAGCACCTATTTAAAAATTACTACCTTACATATAATACGTGGTGCCATTTTTTGTTAGTGACATCACCTTTGTACAGTTTATTCAAATTAAAAAAATTGGGTCTTCGGTTATGCAATAGGGTTTAATTTTTTCCAAAAGGGTTGCCGCCTATATAAAAAATTATAAAATGTGGGCTGTTCGTTGGACTAAAAGTGGGTTGTAAAATAAAGGACTTCGTGTCCAGATGTGCAGTAAGATTTAATTTTTTTTTTAATGGTATTGCAGCCTTTCTACAAAATTATAAGGTCCGTTCATTGTATTAAAAACCTTAGATACCAAATGAAAGTGCTTGGCAATTAAGTGTGCAATAGAAATTTTTTTAATAGGGTTGCCACCGTTTTTCTCCAAATACGTATATGTATATACACATTTTTCAATTCAATTTAGCTTATAGAAAACTTATTGCCACAAGTAAATTTTAAGCAAAAAAACACAACCGACATTAAAGTTTGTATAAAAATTTAGGAGTGCCGCCAATTTCTTCATGATTCTATGTTCGGAACTAACCTTTCCGATAAAAACAGAATTGTCGAAAACGGTTCATCCCCCAAAAAAAAAATATTTCGATGAATTGATAACACAGCTCCCCAAAAATTAATTCTTCCTGTTATCAGACCATTATTTTTATAAGTTTTTTTGATCACTGAATCAAAGTCCGACGTCCATTCAACCCCATCACGTCAAGGTTTTTTCAACCCTGTCACCCCACTCCCGGAAAAACCAAAAGGCTATGAAAGGCTATGAAAAACCTTGACGTGATGAGGTTGAATGGACGTCGGATTTTGATTCAGTGATTCAAAAAACATATAAAAATATTGGTCTGGTAGCATGAATTATTTAGTTTTTGTTTTTTTTTTTTGTGAAGTTGTGTAATCTAGACCTCCTCGTTTGCAGATCTTTCAATTAGTTTTTAGAAAGACAGAAAAAAGAGCTTTAAAGGTAGTGGTCACGAAGGACTTTTGTCTTTCGAAAATGTGGTGAAGTGAAAGACAGTTGCTAGTATTGCACTTGCGACAAAATCAAAATTTTTTCTTAAAAATTTGTTTTTTACATTGTATCTACTTATGTACTTCAAGCTCCTTCCATGGCTACAAATATGCATTTATATAAAAAATTATTTTTGATTTGGGTTAATTGGCTTTTTGCTAGGACTCTGCTTAATTGTTTTTTTTTTTTTTGAATTTGCTAGTCCATTTCTTACTAGGGCTATTCGCGATTCGGTGCATAAGAGCTGACAAATTTATGCAATTGGCGAAATATGCCATGGATTGTGAGCGACCGTTATTAAACTGTCATGGTAAAGCTTTTGCAAAACATTTTTATGCATCAGCTTTGGTTTTGTTTATGAATGCAATGCATAGCATTTTTATGCTATGGATTTTCGGTATTGCAAATTTGCCAAGCCATGACAAATGCAAATGCGTGTATTTTGTTTGTGTATTGCAAATAATTTGCAATACAAATTTGCAATGCAATGATGCTAGGCCATTTGCACCGGATCGCGAATAGCCCTACTGTTTTCATCCGCTGTCAGTCAAGTGTTTGTGCCACGTAAGGTGTCAAGTCAACAGTCCCACAAGTTGTATGCCCCTGCTCAACCAATAACAGGCATCATATCCGTGATCATAGGGAAAAATTCGGTTAGATTTCAAAGCAATACCAATAACTTACTGCTGGCCAGAAGTATTGAACGTACGTGTGCCTGAATTTTTGTTTGAGAGAAAATACAGCTGCAGCCTGCCCTCCAGAGAATGATGGAGGGATTCACACAGTGTAGCCAGGAAAAAATTTCGATTGGAGCTGAATCGGTCGAAAAATAGAGCTAAAAAGAGCTAAATAATACTAATAGTAGCTAAAATGAAGAGCAACATTTTTTTTTAAGTTGAGCATTTATTAACGAAAAGTTTCTTTTACATTTTTCCCAATTTTGGTAAAAAAAAAAGATTTTTATAAATTTGATAAAATTAGCAAGAAAAAAACAAAATCCGTGCGTTCAGAGAAAGGACTTGCTTCTAATTAATTTTTGTGGAGTTTTTATTTTCCCGTGAATACAAATATATGTTTTTCCAATGCATTTCGAAATTTGTAATTTTATCAACGCTTTCCTTTACTACCGTTTCCGCCTGGGAGAGAATACACCATCTGAGCTATCGGAGCTCGAATTACTGCCCGGTATAGTTTGTGAGCTCTCGCGCACGTGGTAGAAACTAATCGACTTACTTGCCCATTTTCCATTTGTTTACGCGCGATTTGCATTAGGAAAGGAACTTTTCTAAGTATTAACTGAAATAGAATAACATGAAGGTATCGAAAATAGCCTGAGATCATCAAAGCCAAATGAATTTTAGTCAACAATGAAATTATAGATTACAGAAATTTGGTAAACGTTTTCTTCATGGAAAGTGCCGAGATCAAAAAGAAGACTGGTGCTGGGTAACTTGTCGCAGTAATCTACAGATTGTCTCACTCTCTGGGTATTTTAAAGTGAAAAAATAAGTGTCATAGAATAATCATTGCGAGTATTCATAAAACGTAATAAACTGCCGATAAACGTGATCAAATTATAAATTTGTATGTCAGCTTGTGAATAAAAACCATATAATGTTTTTTTAGCGAAATAAATGCAATAATTATAGTTAAAAATAATAATAATTATTATTCAAATAACATTTATATAAGAACGATTAAATCCTGATCTAAATTATTTTACTTATAATGATTACGGTCCCTGTTATATTAAAATTACTGCTCTGTATATTACAAATAAAAGTATATGCGCATCCATAGCATGCATACAGAACGTACATTCCATATGTACGTGTGTACTTTTGTATATAAAGGATACAAATTTAAAAAAGCCCGCTAATTAAATCCGATAAAATGCCAAACTAACAGCGCTTTTCCCACAACCCAAGGCACCAGCAACACTTTTTCTAATGTAAAGAACCCAACCTACGAAGTGGCAATAAAAGTGTTCACAACGATGTTGACCAAATTGCATGTAAAATGTTTGGCGTTTCCTTAATGCAATGCCACGAGAGAGATCCGCTGTCGCCATTTGGCTGTCAGAGCAAGCCTTCGCCAGAAGGTATGTCACAAATTATACAATTGCGCTATTTTTTCAAAAGACTATCATCCCATACTTTTTATAGCTTGCCGCTGACATTGCGGAAACAATGAACTGACATGTCGAGGAAGCATTGGACTAAGGTTTCCCGCTTCCGTTGCTGCCATTCAGGCTACCAATACTGCTGTATTTCATTGCCGCTGTTGAGTGGCCAACAAAACATGGCTAATTCTTGCATGACAATCTCACATTCATAAACGAGGCTTCAGCTATCGCAAAGGGTATAGGCGAAATCACGGGCTCATAATTTTATTTTTATTTCTTCATGGACACACAGTAAAACACAGCGAAAAACCGCGAAAACGAATGAAACCACAATGCCGAAGGTGTATGGCAAAAACATTTTTTTACACTAAGTTTTCGCTACTTTCATCGCGGGCTTAACATTTCATGAGGCAGGATGTGCCAACTCACGCCACTAAAAAATCGTTCAGTTTTTGAAACTGGTGCAACATTGTTTAAATGGTGGCCGTCCGCACAATTGCTCACTTGTACGTGTACGTGTGGATGTTATTATGTGTGTAAACTTGTTTACGAGTACTTGAATTCATGATTAATTTTTTTTTTACATTTTCAAGTTAATCACGAATTTTTTATGGTCTGACAATTGCAGTAAAAATTATCCAACTTAAATTAAATATACCAAAATTTACCAACAAAAACAATTAAAACATGCCTTTAAGAACAAGCTATTTAATAGGTAAAATAGGATGTTTATTGGCTTTACAAAAGTAAAATGCTTTTAGGACCCCCTTTCTACGTCCAAATTGTGAGTGTCGATTTAAGTAAGAAATTAAATTGATGGAAATTTTTAAATAATTTAGGTAATTATTGAATTTCTGGACGATTTCATACGGTATACGTTCGCAAAATTTCGAATAATATGAAAAAAGGAAAGTAATTTTGGAAAAAGGACTTAAGCCAAAACCATCCAAATGTTGTCGTTTTAACGCAGAGAAGGCCTTATCCTTGCTCTTCAACTATAAGCTCGTACTGCGACGAACACTTTAAGGGATGAATAAGTATGCCAATGTTGTTCGTTCATACGTTACGTTCATACAAGGCATATGCCTCTTTATCTTCCGGACTACCATTCTCTCTGAAACTTCTAGAACGGTCTGCGTTGATGTTATCATGGCCCAGGTTTATGCATCATTAAGTAGGATGGAAGTAATAAGGGAGTTATAGGTCACGATTAGAGATGCTTGGAACCCACGTTCGATTCATGGTCCGAGCAACATCCATTAATTAAGGAACAAGTTTCTTCTAATAGGTAATTGGAAACCTCCAAATGCATATTTGCCATAAAAACGATTCCCACAAACACCTTTTGTCGCAACCCAACAGTTGGGGAAAAGCTCGGCCACATGTAGACATATATGATACACCCTAGACCAGAAAGGATTTGCTACAGCATATGTCTTAGTTTGCTTGCCCTGGGATATGTTGACTTTAGGGGAGTGTCGAGACCCATCTGCCGCTTTCATCCGCTCCCTTCCCAGTGAGCCTTTCTCACCAACTCGTCAGCTGTAGTTTCCCGCAGTGTCACTGTGGCCTGGTACGCATATACGACTAAATATCAGCAATTCGAGGACGAAGGCCGTGATATCTTATCGACATTTTGGAGCGCAGTGATCCATGTGATCAGGGATAAAATCGCCATGTCAAGTGTTGTAAACTATTTTTCCAGAACCAGGGCTCGAATCACGGCATTCGATATCGAACGTAACTAGAATCAAAATTTAATTTAAATTTAAATTTAATTTAATGATTTAGAGATCACGGGATAGCGGGATGGCGTGCTTCACCCGTTTAAATTGCATTGTGCTGAGAACAGAGGCCATTTTGTTTGATTCGATTCAAAAGGATAACTCGATCATGAATGCGGCGATTCGGACCCATGTGTTTCGGACTACCATGTTTATAGCCACGCTTGGATGAACTCTCAAAATTTTTCAACAAAACAAAAGTATATATATATATATTTTTTCGTCCGCTGCAGCCGAGTAATTAAAGGTACGTACTGCCATTCTGTATGGCTAAAGTTCG
>NW_016183665.1:0-5478 GCF_001687245.7 Rhagoletis zephyria | reverse complement strand
TATATCTATTGAAGAAAGAGAGATTGGTGGAAGAATGCAAGAGGCATCACATACCCGTTGAACCGTCACCGATCTGCGCAGCACTCTCAGCAACTTCGTCAGGGCAAAGAGAAACCACAAATCAACCGAAAACCTGCTCTGAGAACTGGAGATGGAGATCGCTGCCGATGAAGCTAGCATGGTGAAATCACCACACGAACTAACTCCGGCAATTAAGCTTGGTGACTCTCTCTTGCATGCCGGGGGGGCAAATCCAACCGCCCAGAAACGAGACCATATGAGCAGCGCCGAGGTGGTGAGCACCGTCCGCCGTTAGGATATTCACTACTCCGGTGGCGACACTCTGAACGACTTCTTTGAGAGGATTGAGGAGCTGGCGGAATGCTAACAAATCACGCCAGACCAACTCCTCCCAACCCTATCCGAAATACTCCGCGGCAGAGCACTACAATTGTTCCGCGTCCGAAGGCCACACATAACCACCTGGGCTATATTCCGCACCGAAGTTGAACGATTCTTCCTTCCCCGTCGACACGTCAGTCAACTGGAAGACGCTATTCGCCAGCGGAAACAGCAGAGCCGAGAGAAGGCCAAGGATTACATCCTAGCCCTCCAAATGCTGATCCGACAGCACCCAACGATGTGCAGCGACGACCACTTGGAGCGCATCTACGAAGGCTTGCGAGTGGAGTACCGATTATTCATAAAACGGAGCGAGTTCCAGACTATCGAAGAATTAATGGAACTCACCGACGAATATGAGCTGCTCAAAAGCGAGGAGGCCAGGCAAACCAGGCAAGCAGCACACTGCCTACCCACTCCAGGCGAACGATACGATGCGAAGAACACCTGCTGGAGGTGCAAAAAGCGCGGACACCACCGATTCCAGTGCAGAGGTCCGAGGCGACTGTTCTGCTCACGATGCGGACGAGATGGAACCGTCTACAGGAATTGCCTGTGTCACGAGGAGAGGACAGCCATCTTCAACTCACCCACCGATCGACCAACCACGTCTCAACCAGGCTGGCAAGGCCCCGATGGCCGCTTCTATGCGAACGTCCAGGTCGAAGGCATGAACGTCCGAGCTCTAATCGAGACTGGAGCCACCTTAACATACATCAACGGATATCTATGCAAGCAATTGGAACAGCGCAATATTCAGCCACATCCTAACAAACGAAACGTGCATCTAGCCGACCAAACGTGCGTCGGAAGCACCCGTTTCCATCCTGTCCAAATTAAATATAACGGCCCAGCAACAAACACACTGGTGGCCGTCATCCCCAATCTGGCTGAAAAAATGATATTGAAAATGGATTTCCTGGCAAAGCGTGGCATCGTCGTGTCACTAGACAACCAGCCACTAGCTCCTGCCCCACCGCCGAGACTCGATACTACACACGCGCTATGCAGCTTAATTGAAAGGGCACACCTGAACGAGGAACAAAATAAAAGACTAGCCGATTTCTTGGAAACTCACAGAGAGCGATTTTCCCAAATCACCGGGCCCAGCACCGCCGCCGAACACGAGATCACACTCCGACATCATCGCCCACTGAAACAACGCTATTACCCACGCAACCCTGCCATGCAGCAGGTGATAAACGACGAAGTGGACGAGCTCCTTGCGGGGGAAAGCATCGAACCATCCAAAAGCGCATACAGCTCCCCCATCGTCTTAGTTCGGAAAAAGCAAGGAAGTTGGCGCATGTGTATCGAATACCGCCAGCTCAGTGCCGCCAGCGAACCAGACACATACCCGTTACCCCAGATTGGAGCGATCTTGGATCAGTTGAAGGAAGCAAAATATATCTCCACGATCGACCTCAAAAATGGATATTGGCAGACACCTTTAGCCAAGCGCTCACGAGCATACACCGCCTTCACCGTCCCTGGTCGAGGACATTTCCAATAGAGAGTGATGCCCTTCGGACTACACTCCGCGCCCGCAACGTTACAACGCGCTCTCGACTCCGTTCTTGGATCCAACCTGCAACCTAAAGTATTCGCGTACCTGGACGACATTATCATACTAGGCGATACCTTCTCCGAACACCTGTCGTACCTTCGCGAAGTCTTCGAAAGGCTTCAGAAACACCAAATGCAAATTTACTTCGAAAAATGCAGCTTTGTGCAGCAGAAATTGCACTACTTGGGCCACATCATCAGCTCCGAAGGAATCCAAACTGACCCCAGCAAAGTCGCCGCAGTACGCGAGATGCCCGCACCACAAAATATCCGAGAACTCCGACGTTTCCTCGGACTCGCCTCGTGGTACCGTCGCTTCGTCGCCGACTTCTCAACGCTCGCCGCTCCCCTCAACCAATTGCTCGAAAAGGCATTAAAGGACAAACTCACCAGCGCACCAATACTTTGCTGCCCTGACTTCACCCGACCTTTCATTTTACAAACCGACGCTAGCGGCGAAGGGCTGGGCGTAGTACTATTCCAACGCCACTCGGAACAAGAACGGGTCATAGCATATGCCAGCCGAAGCCTGTCCAACCTGGAGAAACGCTACTCAGCCACCGAACAGGAGTGCTGTCCTCTGGGGCATCCGTAAAATGAGGCCACACCTAGAAGGTTATCAGTTCACCGTCATCACCGACCATTACTCTCTGAAATGGCTTCACTCCCTACAAAACCCTTCCGGGCGACTGGCTAGATGGGCACTCAAACTTCAGCAATTTAACTTTACCATCGAATACCGCAAGGGGGCACTAAATGTAGTCGCCGACGCACTATCTAGATGCCCAATATCAACACCGGATCCGGAGGAAAACACACTATTTACCGTGAACAGCAGCACCAACGACTGGTACGATCGGAAAGTACGACAGGCGCAACTACAGCCAGACCAGAATCCCGACTACCGACTTTTGGACAACCGATTGTTCCGACACATCGCACCGAGGAACCCCCTCTCACGAGCACCGCATTGGAAACTTTGTATCCCCACCAACCGAAAGAGCGACATCCTAAAAGAAGTCCATGATGCCGCCGCCGCAGGGCACCTCGGGCTAAAGAAGACACTCAAACGCGCACAAGAGGGTTATTACTGGCGTAGAATGCACCGTGATGTGGGCACCTATGTCCGTAAATGTCTCGCGTGCGCCGCCTATAAGGTAGAGCAACGACGCCCGGCAGGATTAATGGCTACGATGCAATGTTCCCGACCATGGGAGATCATTACAGCTGACTTTGTCGGACCCCTTCCACGTTCGAAGCAAGGTAACACCTGTCTGTCGATTCTAGTGGATAAATTCTCCCAATGGGTCGAACTAGTCANTTCGGACCCCTTCCACGTTCGAAACAAGGTAACACCTGTCTGTCGATTCTAGTGGATAAATTCTCCCAATGGGTCGAACTAGTCACTGTCCGCAACGCAACAACTACCACAGTCATCAAAGCGCTACGGGAGCGAGTCATCTATCGATTTGGCTGCCCCGCCGTTTTCCTCAGCGACAACGGTCGACAGTTCACCGCGACCGCCTTAGCATCGTTTTTGAAAGACCACAATATCGAGCATCGATTCACTGCCGCCTACGCACCTCATGAAAACCCCACGGAGAGAGCCAACCGCGTTATCAAAACAATGATAGCGCAACGTTCACAGCGGGACCATCGGACATAGGACCAAGAATTACCGGAAATCGCATTTGCCATCAACACCGCCCACCACGAGTCTACGAAGGCATCAGCCGCCGAAATTAACTTCGGATAAAATCTCGTGGCACCCCAACAAGTCAGAACAGAAGGCGCCGTCCCGGAGGAACCGCTAGCTGTTCGTCCCGCGGTCACCGAACTATGGAAAGAAATACCGAAGCACCTCACCACGGCCGCCAACCAACAAAAAAAATATTACGACCTACGTCGACGCCCATGGAAACCCAAAATAGGAGACAGGGTGATGAAACGAGACCACCCCCTCTCTTCCGCCGCGGGGCACTTTGCCCAGAAACTCGCACCAAAATTTTCGGGGCCCTACCTGATCACTAATTATATCTCAACCAACACCGTCAAACTCACGCACGCCGAGCACCCAAATAGGCCGCAAGTGCACGCGCACCTTCAGGACCTAAAACTCCTTCACGACTAATCCCACTCTCCTATGAAACTCCTCCCCTCAACGCTAATACAAATACCTCTCCTCTACTTGCAGAATCATACCGAAGTCGAAACCAAAGTAGCGCAGAAGAAAAGAAAATATATAATAAAACATATCATATACCAGCCACCGAGAAAAGAGAGGAAAACCCACCAGCATGTCCAAGGCAGCCGCGTCCAGCCGTAAACGCCGCGGACGACAGCCGACCCCACCAGACGAACCTCGGCCAGTCTCACCATGGCGACCGCCATTTGAGGCCGTACCATGGCCGCCGAACAAACCACGGATCCTGAGCGTCAGGATATTTCACGGGCCTCCGCTCGCCCAGGTTGTGCCCAAGCCACACCACCAGCTGTTCGCCATGTCAGAGTGCCCAGTCGACGCGGCGACAACAGCCGCCAACACCACCGAGCCAGCCGCGGCAACCATAAACCCAGCCCGGGAGATCACCCCCGAACCAAGGGTCCCCGAAACACCATCCAAAGCGAACCCGGCCACAACGAACGACGAAACGGCCCCATGGGACACATTCGACCAGTTCAAAAGGCTGCGACTAAACAACAAAAACAACAAAGAGCGATGGCGGTCTCAATGGAAAGGGCAACGCATGCTCGCCACACACATAGATGTGAACCACGCCATCGTCCGGTCAAAGGGGAGGACCAAAGTCATGGAGTATATAGACTGAAACCACCATCAAACAACACGAACCACGTTTTCCTTTTCATTTACTACTTCTTGTAATAATACCAAAAAAAAAAAAAAAAAATCAAACATTGTATCAATTTATAAGCACATGTATACTTATTACAATTCTCATATCATTATAAAATCAAACTTTGTACCTACTTATAAGCACATATATACTTATTACAACAAAAAAAAAAATAGATTTAAATAATAATAAATAATAATCAAAAAAAACAAGACCGCCCAGCACACACCGACCGAGCCAGGGTACAACGTACTCTGGTAAATAATTCCTAGGCTGGCCCTAACGTAGTGCAGGCCTCAGGCCAAAACTCTAGAATACCGCAACTTGTCGTCCGCCGAAGTGGGAGGGGGACTGAACGTAGCTTCGCCTACGCCACAATAACATACTCGACATCACCCTAGCATACGCCTTACAACTGCACTTAGTTACCAATATATGAACATACATACATACATACTGGTAGGCATACACACAAACTAACATACCAACAAGACTAAAANAGCATACGCCTTACAACTGCACTTAGTTACCAATATATGAACATACATACATACATACTGGTAGGCATACACACAAACTAACATACCAACAAGACTAAAACATACATACACATACATACAGGCACACATACGCATACACGAAGCTGGCATGGTAA
>NW_016183664.1:0-5479 GCF_001687245.7 Rhagoletis zephyria | reverse complement strand
AACCTAAGCTCCAACGTTATTAGTCAACCTACAAATGAGATACGCCAATAAGGCAATCAACAACCAGTGCCTAGGGCGCAACAACAAACAACAAAATTATTACCAGCGGTTCTTCGATTGCCATCTTTGTTGCATCAAAAGCAAACTGACTTTACTCAAATGTCAGCCAAAGTACTAAGTACATACATAAGTATGCATTTACATATGTATGTACAAACATTTGTATGCTGATTTGTAAGTACGAGTTTGAGCATTTTGCTCTGTGGCACAAAGTGTGACATTCGTCTGTCTGTCGTCACTCATATGTAGATGCATATATACAAATAGAGGCACCTAATATTTATTAACATATGTATATATGTATGTATGTATGTATTCCTGGATCACTTCAGCGCCACATATGAACTCCTTCACGGCATTAAATTGGGAGCTGCACAATTCCAGTGAATTGAATTTGATTTTCTCAATTGACAGACGTTTGACGGGCAGCCAGGCACGGGGCAGCTGCTTAGGTGCATGTCAAATTGTCAACAATTGTCTCCTAAGCTGGCAGAACGCTATGTGGCAACTTGCAGCAAGAGCGGCAAGCAGCAATTGGTATTGGATTCAGCCAACGCTTCATAATGAGGCGTATCGTGCATATTCGCTCTACTATTGTGGATGTATGTATGTATGTATGTAGGTAAATCAGTGTGATACCCTGCAGAGAAAACCCGAACTAGTGAACCAAATTTTTAGTTCAGTACTGGTTCTTTATCGTCAACAACGAACCAGTCTGATAGCAACTAGATACTGAATAGTCCAAAAGCAGCGGAATGTGTAGAACATCGCAATGTAACATCCGCCGATTGGTAGAATTTAAAATAGAATTAACGAGCGAAGTCACCTTACCAACCCAGGATTCTAAAGGAATGGGGTAGGGGCACACGGTGGGGGAAGCCTACCGCCAACAACAACAACGTCTGACCACAGACACACAAAGTTATACTAATCGGCGGTCGGTGGGAGTTCCAACCGCAGGGGTGCTCATTGGGAATATGATTCCTAAATCCGATCGACTTGCACCGATCCTCCAAAATTTTTCCACTACTGCAAACCAGGTTCCTCGCCTGGCACTTTGCACTAGACTATACAAAAAGTACTCGCAGTAAGGGTGTTGCCTGGACTCATTGCAAGCCTACGCGTCGGTATGCAAACCGTTGGAGTGTCAGCGCCGAGGTGGTTGGTGCCCGATCAATTGGCGCCGGCGCGATTATTCTAGAAGCGAATTGGGCGCTTTGGCGGTCGCCACCACAGCGCACGCAAACAACACCATAGACTTGCCATTGTTATCATACGACGGACATCAAAAGTGTCACCAGAGCAACGGCGACACCCCTACTACGGTCTTTCGCGTCCTATCTCATTCCTACGGAAACTTTTACCCTTAGCGGTGGCACTCTACCGGCAAATACCTGTTCTGCTCAACTCGAGCTCATACTACTTCTTAAAGCATGTACATTAGGGCGGAGGAATTTGTTCGGAGCAATATTTTCGTAGAAAGTGTTAAGCAAGTTCAAGATATACGATTAATTCTGGCGAGCACACTGTATACCAAAAATGACGTTTGAAGCTCCCAATTTTCAAAAGAAAAAGAAAAAAATTTATGAAGAAAACACAAAATTTTGTTAATGAAAAATCATTTTCGTTCAGAACATGATTTTTGGTATATAGAACGTAGAATTTACATACATATATAGTCGGTAGACGTCACTCCAATCGGTTGAAGTGAAAGGAAATGGAAACAGAAATATAATGAAGGGGAAACAAAAGAATATTTTCTTGCGGCCAATACGCGACACCTAAAACCGAACCAGTTCGGCACCTGTCTGTTTTCCTACAGGGTGCAACCATATACTTATCTGTAGGTGTGCCACTATTGTTGTAAATACTTGCATATGTACAGATGTTATTACAATTTCGTTAGCATGCAGGCATCTAATGATTGTTGATTTGTATTAAATACAAATTTAACAATTTGACAATTGACAAATAGTTTGGGGGAGTTCGTGTATCCCTTATTGAAAACAAAGATCAGTTAAGTAGCTTTCGATTGTGATTCGAGAAACGATTCGCGAATATCTTTCTATATCTATGTACAGTAGACTGGATCGTGAAAAAAGTTTGTTGCTTGGACAAAAGAATAGAGTAGAGTACATCCTAGCAGCGACTCTGCCGAGAGTAGAGTCAACTTTTGAAGTTTGTGCAGACAAGAAACTGCAGTTTTTCGCAGCCGTTTTGGCCACCCGACCTTAGGGGCATCGACTACGGAAGAACTGAAGTATTGCAGTCTTAGTCTGGCTAATGCTGGACAATCACACATAATGTGCTCCGATGTCTCCTTGTCGTCAAGGCGAAGACGGCAATCCGTATCAGTGGGAATACAAATCCGGTGCATGTGAGAGCGCGGGTGATTATGGCCGGTTAGGCAACCAATAAGCAACTTGATGTTGTCTCTGTTCAAGAGATGTATATCTTTCCAAGCAAAAAGATAACTAAAAATTCTGGCCTATCTATGCTATCCTACCTCTCCCCATTGCTTACTGCGTTCTGAGTTTAACCACGCTCGATTGTGAACGTCGAGGGGAACCAACTGAGTCCATAAAATGTTGCAGCCCTACAAGTACAGTAGATGGGCCTTCCCTATCAAATTCTTCGGCGGTCTCGTTACCTACGGTCTTGCAGTGTGCTGATACCCAGCATAGTAATACCGTGTTCCTTACTGCCAAGGATTGGATAGTGTCAAATCACTCTTTGACGGACCTGGAGGTGATCGCCCTGCTGGATATGGCACTTATGGCCGCCTGGCTGTCTGAAAAGATAACTAAAAAGGCGCCTTTTAAACCCTTTTCAAGATTCAGTCTGGCACAATTGAGATTGCAGCGTTCATATCTGGGATCTGGAGCTTCATTCTGGAATTTTCTTCCAAAGCAGATTTCCTTTGACATAGGCTCAGAGAACTCGCAAAATCCTAGACTTGGTATTTTGCTCAAAATACCTTTGTATTGTGTCTTGTTTTTCAGAGTACTCTCAGAATTTTGCCTTTGCTGCTTGCTTGAATAAAAATTTGGAGTGGAGTCGAATCAAGAAGCGACTCTAATGCCACCGTTGAACACGTTCTGATTGATCCTGTCGCCGACAGTAGAGCCAACCTTTGGAGTTTTTATTCAGAGATGAAACCGCAGTTTTTTTGCAGCGCTTTTGGCTACCAGACTATGCAGGCATAAGCTACAATCAGATTTATTATAGTTCAGTATAGACATTATATTAATTTGGAGTTGAGGCCTCTTGTTCGACCAAAAAGTCTTTGTCCGGCTAACTTGGCCCGGTGGCACCGCGGTGGCTTTTCTAAGAGTTTTGTCTAGATGGAAATTCCAACTTACCGTTGAAACACAATACCGATGAACGGCGAATTTTCACACAGTAGTGCGACGACGGCGGCAACTTTCACTCAAAAATTTCACCAGCCCGCTGGTGGCCCGATTTGAATACTTTCAGAGCTGAAACGTCGGCCACTGTATCTTAATTCCTTGCAGAGCTCATCGTTCCATCATCTGCGGTACTCGCCGTCGCCAGTGCGTAAAGGCCCATAAATCTTACGAAAAATCTTTCTCTCGAATACTTCAAGAGCAGCCTCATCTGTTATGCTTTTACCTTCTTGTAAACGGTACCAGGACAGCCTTTAAGGGGTTTGTATTGAGCCCTTAATTGGCCCAACAGGTTAATACAACACGCAGAGCTGCTCTCATAACGTCCGATGCAGTGCTGCCAAATTTCCTCGTTAGAATAATTACTAGGTCGTCCACATATCTAACAGAATTGTAACCACCTTCGTGTAGTTTGGATAAAAAAGGTCATCCCCCAACGAGAGACGGTGCGGTACCAAGTCTTGGTCTTTGCTAAAACCTAATGTGTTTCGTTTTCCTTTCTTTTTTTAATAAATATTAAATAGATATTTAGAAATGCTCTATTGAATAAAAAAGGTAGAGGTATTTTTTTAACCGACTTCCAAAAAAGGAGGAGGTTATCAGTTCGTCGGAATATTTGTTTTTTTTTTTTTATGTATGTTACCGCCTAACTTTGGACCACGTCAACCATACTAATCTGGTTGAGATCCGATCAGTGGATCATGAGATATATATATATATATATTTTTTTATATGGGAGTTGAAGTCGGTTTTTTTTCAAAAATTACTTGTTTAAAATGATTTTTCTTCAGAAGGCATCTTGATATCTCTAGTAGTGTTTTCCTTGTTGCAGTTTACATACTACCTCCGTTTATTTAAAATATTGCTCATTATTGCTCTCTACATCATCCGTTATTGTGTTAGGTAATTTCAAGATTATAATAGCGTACAATAACGAGCGTATTCCGATGGCATCGACATCATCGGCCTGAACAATCGCCTCTGCCTTTTAGAAGTTGAATATGGAAGCAAAGCGAATGGGTCTGGAGGTGAAAAGTTACTAAGGTACGCGTTTGAAAATTTCAGAGTATTTTCTGATACATACATACATTAGGGGGGGTCAGTTTTTTTTTT
Organism: Rhagoletis zephyria; assembly: GCF_001687245.7. Lineage (NCBI taxonomy): Eukaryota > Metazoa > Arthropoda > Insecta > Diptera > Tephritidae > Rhagoletis > Rhagoletis zephyria. The sequence continues at coordinate 899 of NW_016183664.1, read as the reverse complement.
TTTTTTGCTTATGCGCGTATAACATAGGATTATACTTGTAATTCTAAGCAAATTTACCGAAAAACCATGGGTCTAAAACTAATTTGGAGTTTTCCAAATTGCGTAAATAGGTTTTGAAGAAAATGTGAAAAGTTTTATTGTTGAGCCCTCTCGGGGAAGTTTTAAGAAAAAGATAAATGCAGAAATGGATTCCTCATACCAAAAATTTAACTACTTTCCGGCACTAAAGCAAAATGCTAAGAAACCTAAAAACAAAAGCACAATCAATAAATAAAACCGTATTCTTGTGATTGTCGAAAAATAAATTTTGCTACTTAAATAATTATTCCACTAAATAAATTTTTACTAAAAAGAAAATCATTAACACAAAACCATTTAAGCCAAAGCAAAAACATGCGACTTGCACAAGAAAAGCTCAACGACATAATAACCACACCGGAGCAGGAGAACTTAATAAAAGAAAGCAGTTGAAAATACAACAGCAACCAAAGAAATTCCAAGACATTTCAAGAAATAAAAAAGATTAAACGATAAAATAATCTGCATAAAATTCCTCAGCGCTGCCGCCAACGCCTCACAAGAGCAAGTGCTCCAAATTGCGTAGAGCGTAGCACTGGTCCTCAACTCCAAGTCTTCACTAAGCCAACCTACGCTGTTTAATTTACGCAGAGCCACACGTCAAATTCAATTTGTTTTGTTGGACCACCAAACCAAGTGCGGGACCAAATAATAGCGCACAAAGGATTTTTTCACGCATCGAGCTTAAACAATTTGCACCCGTCCCCCCCCTTCTACAACACTGCCGCATAAGGTAGCCTGGCAGAATTCAGGGAGATGGAGATATGACAGTGCTAGAATTTTTTGTTCGTTTGTGTTGGCGTAACACGTTTGCATGGTGT
>NW_016183663.1:0-5479 GCF_001687245.7 Rhagoletis zephyria | reverse complement strand
CTAATGCATGAAAATCCTAACCTCAAAAAAATCACCCGTTATAATATATCGATAATTCACTCAAAATTAATTCAACTTTTGAAGAGTAGTTATCGATAGAAATCTTATTTTTCAACCTGAATAAATGTCATATTGACTTAGGTGGTCTAGATAAAGGCTTGAAAAGTCATTAAAATTTTAAGTGGAGCTCTTTGCTGAGCATCTAAAAGTTTTTTAAATAAATAAATATACGTATGTATTTCTTTTTTATAAATATTTTGTGTGTGAAAAAGGAGGTATCGCACAATCAAATATTTAGTGTACAATCAAAACTTTTGGAGCATAAACATTTTAGTGGAACTCCAATTTCACTCAAAAAATCTCTCAAGGGGTTGTATGCATGTTCAATATTTTTCGATTGAAAGCAGCATTAAACTCGCTAAAAATATGTATAATTTTTAAGACCTTTCTATGTTAATCGTATTTCACTCAAAAAGTCACTCAAATATTTCATGGCTTATTGGATCCGTTTTTCAATTCAGTTGAGCTAACAAATTCATATGGGGCTCTGTTTTGAGTATTTAAAAACTTTTTAAACAATCATACATATTTCGATTTCATAAGATATTTTGTTTCTAAAAGAGGTTGCAATGAAAATTGTGAGCTGAAATTATTAGAAATTTTTGAAAATTCATTGAATGTTTCGCACTGAGAAGTTAATTTCCCTTTTTGCTTACTCTTTAGGATACCCAAGGTATAAGTGTGTGTTTTTTAAATTTCATTTAATTTGAACTGAAGTGGGAGAAAAATACGCAGAACACATAACCACAAATCTTACCTAAAAATAATCTACTCAGTGCTATAAAAAACTAAAGGTGTTCAAGTGATTGTATGTATGTCAGATGTTTTTATCTCGAAATTAGCATTAAACTCGCTCTAAATATGTTTAATTTTAAGTGACTTCTGCGGCAGTAGTATTTCACTTAAATAGCCACTCAAACATTGCATGGTTTATTGGTACGTTTTTTTAGTTCAGTTGATTTAAAAATTTTAGTTGCAGTGCAAGAAAAGACAAGAACCAATACCAATAAATTAGCTCAGTTGATTTTTAATCAATGCGTTACTAGTAAATTAATTTTCCCTGAGCCATTTTAAAAATTTCACTCAAACAATCACTCGTACATTTCCGGACATACATGCGCCGTTAAAACTAGTTAATCCTAATGTGAAATTTTTCTTGTTCTTTTTAATTTGAGTTGTTTAAAGGAAGTGAGGAAAGATAAATTTTAAAATTTTAAGTGTTTCCTATTTCATTCATACAATCAGTCGTGCACTCATCTAATAATTTTTTGAAAAATTTTCTTGTTGCAAAAATAAGCGGAAAGTGAAAATTCTTTAAAATTAAATAAAGCGTTAAAATTTATCACTCCTGTTCTAAATAAATTTCACTCAGAAAGTCACTCAAATGGCTAATGTGAAAACGTTCTTGCTTTTTCTAATTTAAGTGGTTTAAAGTGAAAAGTGATGAATTTTAAAATTTTAAGTGTTTCCAATGTCACTCAAACAACCACTCTTGCAATTAGTAACTTTCCGGACATTTTTTTGTTTGCAAAAATAAGTTTAAAACGAAAATTTAGCAAGTTCACATGCGGTGTTAAAACTAATCACTGCTTTTCTACACATTTTTCACTCAAAAAGTCACTCAAAAGAAGTATAAGAGATGAATTTGCAAATTTTAAGTGTTTCCAATTTCACTCAAAAAAATCACTCAAGTATTTAATTAGTTACTGGACATTATTTTCTATACAAAGCAACAAAATACAAAAGTTATGCAAAAACAAATGTTCCAATAACTCACTCAAATGAAAAGTGCATCCATAAGTGCATCTATAATAGGGCAAGCACTAAAGACATTCTAAGTATATCCCCAAATTTAAGGTTTTAATAAAACGTTTTAGTGCCATACGTTCAACGTTGCACGCTTAGAACTCTGTAAGCCCCATTGAGATTGACAACAGGGGTATTGTTGCCTCACTAACTGCAAACAAAATTATACTTACATATGTACATATATAACATTTCCAAATGAACTAAAATTGCGCGAAACAATGGCTAATAATCACCGCAATACACTTTGAAAGCACTCAGCCGCACAAAACCTTAGCTAATACACACTTACCGCATTGAGTGCTTATCACCATTAACCTGTCGCACTTATGAGCGCAATATTGCCAGTGTTGTCGGGCACCACTTTTTGAAAATAGCTACTCACACACACATACATCCAACTACATACCTCCCTGCTAAATAAATTCTCGTCTATTAACCGCCACACAATGACACTTCACAGGCGGAGAGGTACTCAAAAGTTAGAGTGGAAGTTCACCGCTATTTTCAGTCACCATGGCAATCATGTGTGTGACTCAGGATACGTGGAAGGTAAATAATTGCAGGCCGAGAACGTTGATGATGCAACAAACAATCTGATGAGTTGTACCAAGTCAACATTTAATGCGTAAAATTTACATAGTTACTTGTATATATGTACATAGTACCCTTTGCTGGCTGGCAGCTGCTGCTAGTTATTGGTGTCTGCCGCTTGTTGCTCAACCCAGACTGCGCTATGAGTGGNATACAATTGAAAAACTGTAATTACATACATACGTACATATTCAGACTTACATACATACATACATGCATTAATACGAAGGCGACTTTTTCTTAGCTACTAGCTGCATTACACCTTACCCTCACTCACCCTTGCACTGTCTTTTACCTTGTTTGAAAGGTCTAATTAAATTATGTATTGTCAGATTTACTTAAAACGAAAGACAGTGAGATTAAGCTAAACAAAAAGGACAAGCAAATTTTTGAGAAAATTATCAGAAGTAAACTATAGGAAAGAAGACATTCAGACACTTCGTTAAAATCATAAAGTTGAAAAACTCAAATACAAAAATATTTTTCATACAAAATTTGGCAGACGAGAAAGCCTAAAAATTTTTACCAATTTAAGGGAATACGCCTATCATGAAAATTGGAACGAGAAAAGTTTTACTCAGTTAAAGTGATAAGATAAGGTAAATACTGAATTAATACACCTCTCAAAAAAGTGCACTATTTTAACTAAGTAAAATTCTTCAAATAGGTGGCAATCCGCTGCAAAAATATTTTCAGCGGTAAACTTTCTTAAACCTTTTTAGTTTCATACCCGTATTGTAATATTTTATATATTTTATCAATTTCATAATAAAATTTTTCAAATAGCTGGCAACCCGCTACAAAAATATTGTTTGCAGTAAACTTTTCCAAACCTCTTTAGTTTGGTAATTACGGTGTAATTACGTCAAATTTAAATTTTCAAACTGGTGGCAATCTTCCACAAAAATATTTTCGACAGTAAGCCTTCTTAAGCTTCTTTCATTTGACAGCCATATTGCAATGTTTACTTTATCTTATTAATTTACTTTAACTGCAATTTTCAAATAGGTGGCAACTCTTTAAATATTTTTTTCAAAATTTTAAGTTAGGTCTTTAGCAGTGCATCGGTGGAAACTGCATTCGATTCCATTGCGTTAGTTTTCGACACAAAAAAATAAATAAAAATAAAAATAGTTGAATTGGCTGCTGTTGCTCTAATTATTTTTTCTTTAACAGCTATATTGTACAGACATCGGTCTGTTACAATTTTTTTACTTTAATTAAATTCTTCTGACTATATACATACATATAGTAACAAAAACTAAAAAAATGATGTTCGATAAGAATCTCCAAAAGAACTGGCTGGATGTCCCGAAATTAACACTTTCAGTAGAGATATATTCGAGATACGGCTGGAATGAACCACGTAACTACGGCGCCAATTGAAATAAAAAAATATAAATAAATTTGTTATTTATTGTAGAGAAAACTTTTTGGAAACGTTGGGGGCACCTCCATTCCTTTTTCTTCTTCTCCATTATCTTTTTCTCTTCGCCTTCATCCATTTTCATAGTTTTTCACTCGTCATTCTTGCAAAAATTTTCAGTGAATTCCGTCATTTGTGTGGTTCAAGTAGATTACGATATCGAGAAAGACGCGGACAATTATAAAAGGCGGCGAAAAAAGAACTTTTGAAAATATTTGCGAATCAAAAACTACTTTCACATATTTTAATGGGTGTATTCGAGATTTTTTTGTTTATATCCATTCGCCGTTATTGGCAGAAGAGTCGGAAGAAGGGAAGAATTCAGGAACTCAGCAGCTTGAGGCAAATCCCGAAACAATGATTGTGGCTGTGGATACGGCCGAAGCTGTGACGCAGGCTCAGGAAGATGCACTCGTCATTGCAGAATTCCTAACTAAAGATGAAGCCCTTCAGTGAACAAAAGAATGGTTCGGCTAGTACGTCGTTTGGAAAATCGATGGCTCATGTGGAGAAATGGCTTAGACCGAAAAGGAAGAAGATGCTGGCACTCTAAGTTAGTAAACCTTGATGACTTCTAGACTCAGAGATGTTATGATTTTCTGGCGTTCCGAAGAGGTAGATTGGTAAGGTATTGCGAATATTCAAAAAAGATAATTCCGCCCATTTTGGGTGACGATTTTCCCAACTGTATTGCTGGAAGATTCCAAGGAAAACACCTAATTTTTTTCTTATTACACAGTTTTCTTATTACACAGTTGCTCATTGGTTTCCACCGGTATTTTTTTGATAATTATAGGCGTTTTTTTTAAATCTTGATTTTTTGAATATCGAATAAACCGGATTTTTTTAACATACAAACCTTTTTTTCATTTTCTAGAAATCTTGGCCCCTCAATTAATGTTTCGAGTTTTTCGAAGTTTTCAAGCCTGTTTCCAGTTTAAGGAAAGCCCCTAAATAGTTTTAAAAGTATATCCTAGGTTATTTGTGGATGAACAGTACATCATATTTGATTGCAATAAATGAATGTTTGGCTCTTAAACGTTTTCTGCGTGTTTGGCCGAGGTACTTCGCCGAGAGATGACGGCTCTTTTCAAAATAAAAGCTCTTAATAGGTTTATTGCAATTTTTGGTCATTCATTTTGGACTTCATACCAACATAAGAGTTTTTATTGTATGAAATCTATGTAAAATAAAACCGGTTTATCCGCAATCGAAACCAGGTTTTAGAAAAACGCGAATAATCCAACACTCTAGTACATAGATGAGGCCAATAAGTTCAGGTGCAAGGAAAAAATTCTCTGCCAGCGAGTAAAATTAGTACATAGTCTAGGAATAAAATTAATACCAAAAAAATAAGTCTGGTAGCTTTGATGCTGAAAGGAGACAGTAACGGGAGATCCCAAAAGAGTGAAATAATAACAAAACAAATAGGAAATAAAAACAAAAGTGCTTTGTGAAATAAAATTACAAAAGCGAGAAGTTTTACACCACCTTCTTCATTTACTTATTAGAATACATTAAAGGCAAACAAATATAAGAAAAATTCTTATTTAAATGCTATGTGGGTCGAATACACAGCACTCGTCTTTATAA
>NW_016183662.1:0-5479 GCF_001687245.7 Rhagoletis zephyria | reverse complement strand
CAGATAACATCTAACGAAATCGCACGTCAATGTCATTGCCACAGAAAACTAAACTGCAGCATCAAACGCAATGCATAAAAAAACGAAAAACGACACTAAAGCCGCTCAAAGTAACAAAATGAGCAAACCGATGAAGTGACTTACGAACGCTGTACTACGCCGCACCGTGTGACAAGCGGCCAATGAATGCCAGACAGCGCCCACTCACTTTGTGTGCACACACCCAGCAGGCGGCGATGTCGGCAATGCCACACGCACTCCTCAAATAGACGCATCAAAAAGCTGGAACAACATCGGGGCGCATGAGCTCGTGCCACAAGTTGTATAACTCGCATAATAACAAAAAAAAACACAGCAGCAATGCCCATGAATGGAGTGCAATTGTAGACAATGACCATTTAAAATGCCATTGAGCGTGTAATCGATCTAAAGTTCGACGGTGGCTAGAAGCTGTAGCCGATTCTGAAATTCGTAGTAAGCGCCAAAGCGATGCAGAATCCAATGATTGTCTAGGGATGGGCATGTTATTTCGGGACCTAGTATTCAGATGAGTTATTTTGGCAATACAGTCCTAAGAGATATCTTTTCTTGATTCTCACCCTGATCAAAGGGTAAAGCCTTATTTTCTCTGCAGAAAACTTACACGACTCCATAGAGTTTAAGGAAATTCATCGCAGTCCCCCTGGGTTCCGTTTGGCTGGGAGGTCTGCTGTCTGGTATATTACTAGCGCCAAGTCTCTTAGGTCGTCGAAGCCATTATGTTGCTCATCCTTCGCATAATTTCAACATATGCTGCTCGCCAACCTTAAGGCAAGATTAAAGATTTCGACCCCAGGCAAAGGGAATCCGTAGCCTATGAAATATTTCTTTTCACAATATCGCAAACTTATTTTAAAACTCTAGTCAGTATACGTAAGTGGAATTTGCTTAGATTGTCCGAGTCCAAGCCACATTCGTCAAAAGGCAGAATATTCAGAGAGAAAGAACTCAATTAATTAGTGTGCCGTCGGTATTCCCCTTGAAAACCAGATGCTTGTCTTCGTGAGCCACAACAAATTTTGCCTTCTTAGTTATTTTAAGAAATCAAGATGCTCTCCAGACACCCAAGCCTTTGCACCTAAAGTTTGTGGCAGCATTAGCCTTTCCTCAACCTTTTAAGTGTTCGCTTTTTCGTTGCATCCCTCAGATCCCTTGGAGTTTTCAGGAATAGATCATGTGAATTGCTGACTTACCACTCCAAACTATCTCACTTCTTCACTGCAAGGAGCCCAACCCTCTGTCCTACAAAATCCTCGGCAACCACTTCTACCACCAGGATGAAAGGGATCGTGCTACAGCTGACGTCACGGCAAGCAAACTCCCATGGTGAATAACCGGAAACCCTGGCAGCGAGCTCTCTTTCTCGACGCGCACAACTGCAATTGTCAACAAAGTAAAGAGCCGCAGCAAAATCCTCAATTCCTTAATTCGGCAGTACTTTTGGCAAAGACAAAGAAACGTCGTGGCCAACATACCAGGCAATTGGCCGGCCGGTTGAAAACAATGTAGCGCCTGTGTGATCGCCGGGTACAATTAGGACACTGTGAATGAAGCTGCAGACATGCCACCACACAGCACTCCGTGTCTTCTGTTGTCGCCAGAACATCACATCCCCAGTGAAGCCTAAATTCACTCAGTAAGTGGCACAACATCATGCTCACCAAGCAGTTTATAAGTAGGTGCTACAGACGGGACAAGTTCTAGCACTATGCACAGCACTGCTGAAACTGAGACTGCACAGACAGGCTATTAACAGCATTTGCAGATAGGTTGTTACCACCTGCACAGACTCAACTTGTATGATTGCCGTCATCAGTGCCCAATCACTACCTGTGGACGAGAGTGAGCTTCAACTGCCCGATAGTTGAGCCTGGGGATAATAAAGGACTAAGTAAGCCATTCCAACAACAACAACAACTACGTCTTTTATGCATTATTTATGAGTGAATATAGAAGACAACAACCACTTTACAACAACAACAACCACGTCTTTTACCCACAAGTGAAAACAGAAGACAATCATGACAAAAATCCCCTCAAAATATAAAAATAATAAAAAAAGCTCGGGATTATTTTTCATATAATTTCACGAATTTTTTGTCTGGATTGTGTCTTGTCGGGATTATGTATGGTCGGGATTTGGTTGTGTCTGGAATATTTATGTTTTATGGTTTGGCCGTGTCTGGATAATGTCTAGTCGGGATTTTGTATGTCGGGATTTCATTAGACACCCCTGTGAAGCTGTTAGGATTTCCTGGCCTTCTTTCTGTGGAAAACTCAAAGAGATTCGGTTAATTTTAAATAAAAAAAAAACGTCCTTCCTTATAATGACTCTTACCGGCCACTGCCTAATTGGTTTAAACACCATAAGCCTAGGTATGGACGCACCGAATTATTGCTATAATAAAAATAATTAAATAGAAGAGGAAAACCTGGAACAATGTTCATAACACCGCCCATTTGTACAAAGCTTTGCAGATTTCACGGATAGGAAAAAGAGTATTAATGTGCTCTTAACATCGGAAAGAATTGGCCACACCATTTGGTGGGGCACACCTTGGGCTATATGTGGAGCTATTTAAAATCGACCTGATATTACTTGGCGGTTAAATGGTGGAACAAAAGAGGATAAGGCTTAAACGGCGTTGACTACCGGTGGTAGTTCATTTCCGTTAACCCTTCGAGAGCAGGCTGCTAGAAAAGTAAATTATTAGCTCAGTTCATCTCATACACTTGAGTCGTTTTCACGGTGGTCTTAATAGCTGCCGAAATAAATCAAGACCACCATCAGTATTTGAGAACTTCCAGTTAGTAGTTTATTAAAAAAGTCTCGCACGCGAATGGTCACCCCTTTGGAAGAGAATTGTATTTGTCCAAATTCATACTGTCCCTAAATATATTCCATAAAGATTTTTTTTTTTGATTACCTCTATCAAGCTTTCCTTAAAAGCCTGAGGTTGAGGAGAAATTTACTCCGACCGAACGTAGATGAACCGCCGACTGGCTTCAAGTGGATGAACGGGATTTAAATCGGGATTGACGACAACAGCATTGATATGAAATAATTTGATTCCTGACTTATTTCAACTAAGTACAAGTATTTAAGCTAAACGCACAGTAAATCACAGCGTTTATCTGTTGACGATTGTCAGCGTGCGTTGTGAACTGCAGCCAGCAAGCGAGGCAATTTTATTAAAGCTGACCAACAATTTCTTACTTTCTTATACAAGAATATGCAGCATTTTGGTGCAATGCTAATCGGCCCTCCGCTTAAAGCTCAACTTATCCAAGTATGTAATATTAAAATTCTCTTCCTTTTAGTCTATGCATTCTCGCTGCCATCTCAACTCTATGCGTTATCCGTTATCAACGTCACGTGATCTGTGACAATTGCACGCCGAGTGCATTACATCTTCCATGGAAAAAGGCGTTGATATCACTTGTCACAACAACACATCCAACTCTAAGCTTTTATGCACAACTGTGAGAACAAGAGTGTCTGTATGTTGCAGTGTATGTACTTAGTATATATGTACTTACTTGTGTAGATGCCAACGACAATACTGTGTGTTCACTCTGTCAATGCTGCATCGGATCTTTGGCTCATGAAATACTCATGCTTGTAACTATTAATGTAAGTATGTGCTCATTCATGGAATACCTTGTTATTAGCTGTGGTCCTTCCTAGCGCTTAGTCCACTTGATTCACTATGAAATAAAATCGGAAAAAAAATCCATTTAATTTCTTTGGATTATTACAAATGCATAAATTTGCTTCAAGTGTTTTGGATATGTTTGTAAATGGGTGCATACGTTTGCACAAATGACGTGCGCAGAACCCACATGTAGTCGCATCATTTGCATAAAACATTTTCTGAAAATTTTTAACATTCCAAAAGCGCACGTCTGCATTTTCACAGAAGTACCATTTACCGCAATCATTCGGCGTTTGTGTCTGGGTATTCTTCTGGAATAAATGATTTGGTAATATTTTCACCAACTATTTTACACACTAGTGTCTAAAAAAAAACACCACAAACTTCAGGAAATCCTTAATTGGACTTGCCAATTTTCCTGCGTTGGACGAGCAGAGCGTATTGTTATTGCGGTTGGGGATACAGCACTACGACGTTAAGATCTATTGTGGCCCTTTCATCGATTTATGGTGTGTCCATTATCCCAGTGTCTGAGAGAAACTTTAGTATTGTTAGTAAATTTCCACCAAGGTGTCCTTTGCGTTTGCGCAACAGAGCATAACACCTTTCCAAGATGGGCGTGCAGTTTGCCTGAGTCTGTATATGAAAATGAAGATGGGTAAGATCTATAATATTTCCCACAGTTGCGGTTTAGACAAGTTATAATGGCTCCAGTCATGAATACACGTGCCTTTGTATCTTGGTAAGCGCTTTGATTTTCTCAAGTTATTGAGCTCTATCGACGATGATAATTCCATAAGTTATTAGGGGTCGTGCTATCGCCGTATAGATCCATCTCAGTGTTTTTGGGGAATCTCCCCCCGCTTTTTTTTTGCTATGGAACTAGGAGTCAAAAATGATGTGATAGCAAAATTTTCCAAAGCCGGCTTAGCCACTTTTTGGTACGCCAGACGGCATCTCTGCTAAATCACAGCCAACATGGCACAAATACCTGACATTGTGCTGATGGGTCATAAGCGTCATTCACCGAGAGGCAATCAGCAAATTTACCAACTTTTACTACGCGAATACCGTCATCAGACTTCAACCAACACCCACCGCAGACGAAAGGCTTCAGCTACCTTGAGAGACTCGTATAATAAAACTAAGGTGTGGGTTCTGTAGCAGGGCGAACACCTATTTGTCCAAACTCGAAGCCGACATGCCCAATATGGCTTATAAAGACACCTTTTAGGAAACCAACCCCTTACTCACTTCACCGGTTAAGTCCACACAGGTAACACTCTTTTATTTTTGACACGACTCACATTTTGTGGTTCTACCATTATTTGAGCTTGACAACAACTATTGGTAGACCAGCCAATCTGGACCGAGCTTAGTGGAGTCGCTACAGCCAACAATCAGCAAATGGAACTCGCCACGAAATATACAGAATTTGCCTGTGAAGGAAAAGAGTATTCGACTCTCTGTGGCTTATATTTAAGTTGAATATAGCCTATGAATATCATAATTGGATTAGCCTCGTGTAGCTCCAAAGTGTCCAAATCCCGATTTTAATGCATTCTAATGATTGTTATTAAGACCACTTAGTGGAAGATCTCTTTACTTTAATCTAAGTTAGGAATCTAAAATGACAGCTAACTGTTAAATTATATCGAATTTCCTATGTAAATAAAAGCGTTCACGTATCAAGAAAGCTCGCCACGTTGTAAACAAAACATAATTTACTAAACTAGCATCTGATCATAGCATTTCAATTTAAAATTCTTAGATAACTTAATGGG
>NW_016183661.1:0-5479 GCF_001687245.7 Rhagoletis zephyria | reverse complement strand
TCAATAAATGAATAAATTTTTCTTCAAACAACTCATGTATATTTAATTTTATGTGAACCCATCCTTCAAAGTAACATAAAATAATGTCGGGAANAAGGTGCTGAGCTTGTATTAGAGTAGTAGGTCGCCAATTTGAGCATATTTTATCAATAAATGAATAAATTTTTCTTCAAACAACTCATGTATATTTAATTTTATGTGAACCCATCCTTCAAAGTAACATAAAATAATGTCGGGAACAGGTAATAATGTACCTTTGTACTATTTAGTATGTCATTGGTCGGTAACAAGAGCAACTTAAATTTAAATCTATTAAATACATTCTAGCGTGTCTCAGTCCCAGTCTCAGTGACAGTAAGAGTGCCCCTTTCTGAAGTCTTTAATAAATGAACAATTTTTTTTATGTAATGTAAAGTTATAGCTCAGTACATTTTTTTTCACCAGAGATAGTCAAAGTTGGGGAAGAAAATATCAAAAAGTTTAAAATCCCAAAATAGTCCTAATTTTATGATGGTTTCTTAATATATTTTAACTACATTGCATTTGAGTATGGAGAAGCAACTATCTGGAAGTATTTTACATAAAAAATTTACTAAGTATAGCCTGGTTTGTAGATGCAGTTAAAAAAAATACATGAAAAGGCACGATTTTTTTGAATTCAAAAAAAATGTGAATATTTCATAAACGGTAACACTTTTACCTGAAAATTTTTTGTTTGTCAGAGAGCTCACCCCCCACCGACTTTCCCCTAAAGTGTGGAAGGTTACTTCTGGGACACCCTGTATGTATATGTAGTCGTGTGCTAAAAGAATTCACTTTGAAAACGAGAACATAATTTTTTAGAAAAGTGGCTTTCACTGATCTTTCTACAATTCGAAGCAGAAACTGAGTTCCATAGTCTTATAGCAGTTGCGTTCCCCAAATTTTCTGGGTTCAAACCTCTAAAACTGTCAAAAGGCAAAAGAAGCCAGAGAACCGAGTACGGGAACGCTTTCTGGTAAATTCCTGTAAATTCTTGCAACTTCTTGCGAGTTAGGGAACGCAGCTAGTATTGATAAAAAAAATTTCTAATAAGGTCCAAAAATTTCTGGCTGTTAGATATTTAGTGATAATATCACATCCCAATAAGGTTAAGGTGACCAGAATTGTTTAATATTCCAGGAGGACAAATTCCCCACATTGAAAACACAAAAATTTGTATATTTATTTTGACACATAAAATGCGTTGGTGATAACGAAAATCAATAGTACTTAACAGTGAAATTAAAGTCAACTGAATGATTTTGATTTTGGAGGACGGTGTCGTGCGCTGATGTGGAAAGCTTTTGACTGCCATTTACCTGGGGAGGCCAGAAGTGATTCTTATGCATACGGTTCAAATCGCAGCTCACAACGCACAGTGATCCAATTGGAGTCGATTTTCTCTGTTACGTAAAATCCGAGATGTTTTTGAGATTAGAAAAAGACCCCAAAAACATATAACAGACTAGGTTTGGTCAAAGGAACCTTTCATCGATTTTTTGTGTGGACCTGTGTAATCGACACAAATTTGTCAAAGCATCAGTATCGTTTACTTACGTTGTTAAGCTTGATCTGACTTTTTAATAGTTTTTTTATTTTATACATATATCAGGTGGCTGATTCGGATCCGGCGTCAATACAGTATAGACATAACGGACTTTCTATTTTTAATTCATCCCAAAGAGTATATACACTGGCGATCAAAAGAGAGTGCATGATGATTTTTGTTAAATATTTACAATGTTTTTCAAGCTATAATTTGTTTGTTAATTGATTATAAAAATTCTGTTTATGCTTTAATCAAAGTCAGGCTTTCGAACTGTATACAGAATTTAGAAAAATTCAACAAATTTTCATCAAAACTTTTAACTTTTTAATCCAAATAGTTAAAAAAGTTTTAGGTATGCAGGTATCTATAACCGTGCGCAAGTGCTTAAAAAATATACCAGAAATTTACGAAAAACTTAACGCTTTTTTAATTATATGTTTGGTAGGCGTGGTCGCTATTCGATCTTGCCCATTTTATGAGCAAAAGTTGTTAGTCATTCAAACATAATTTGTGCAAAATTTAGTTCTTGTTTAGCTGAGGGAGAGCGGGAGACCAGGTTTAGAGTTGTGGTCCAGTTAGAGTAGTAGAGGAGGTGGGGATTACCTTTTCGAGTGGTTATGTATCGAGCTGAATGAACCCGTATGGTGTATAGGTGCACATCGAGCCAACCACGCACTCCATATGCCTGCTATGCGAGAGAGAGAGTGAGATATGCGGGCAGGCTGATGAAGCGGTAGCGCAAGATGCGATCCTTTTACCATGTATCAATTGGGGGACTCCATTGGAGGAGTCATGCTCTAGCTGCCGTATGCTGCTGTGCAATGAGCTGGGATTTATTCAGGGATGCATTCATGCAGAGCGCCAGTGTGGTTTGTATCCGTAGCTTACTACCATACCTAAAATTACTCCGGGAGTGGAGTGGGAGCGATGCTTAAAGCACCGTTGAGCGTCGACCATAGCTGAAAATGCCAGCGACTTCACTAAGTTCAGCGTAGAGATATTTGAGAATTGCATACAAAATGCATACCCAATTAAGAACGAGCGAATTACTTTTAAACACAAGTGCATGTGTGTGTTCGCTGCACTTGGTTAATGGGGGAAATGCATAAGTCGCTTAAACAATTCTTAATATAAAAATTAAATTACCGTATTAGAGCAGATTGGACCACTGTGCAACGTCCGGATACTTATATCCACGTATCCTCTGGGTAGTAACCAAACACTAGTTTGGGAGCGAGCTAAAGTGAGAAGGCGTAAAACTTCCCGTGCGCTAGGTTTGGGTCCCGCCACTTTAAAACCCCCACCCAATGAAAAAGTTCAAAAAGCCTCGTATGAAACCTCTCTCTTGATTGCGACCACGGCAAACGTGATTTGAGGGTATGCACCTGGAATATCCGGACCCTTAATGGGGGAGGTGCCTCTGCCCGGCTGGTTGATGTCCTCGGGAAGACAAAGGCTGACGTCACCGCCCTCCAAGAAATGCGATGGACGGGGCAAGGCAAGGTAAGCCTGAAGCCTTGGGACGTCTACGCAAATGGTAGGAGAGAGACTCCGTCGCCGAGTACTGGCGTTCACCACGATGGACAAAATCTAGCTGCAATCCGCATCGAAGCGAGATTCTTCAACATCTCGCTCATCTGCGCCCATTCCCCGGCGGAAGGGAAGGGCGACGCGGGAGCGGCAGTAAATTCTGCTTTTCAAAAATTATTTGGTTCAAAATTCTGCAAAAAAACCTCTTTGCAGTTAAAATTATTTCGGGTCAAAATTCGGTATTTTAAAATTCTCCAAGGACCAAATGATGTAGAATAAAAAATTCAGGAAAGTAAAATTCTGAATTCAAAATTATTTGGAACCAAAGTTCTGAATTTTTTACATGAATGTATGCATGTCCTGGAATTTCGCAATCAATGGGGCTGCTCAGGATCTTGTGCATATGCATATATTACAACAATAAAATGCAAATGGTTGCCATGGCAACAAGCAAAAAATTTACAAATTCCAACCCAAGGGGGGAGATATTTAAGAAACCAGTATTTATGATCCGACTGTTTAAAAATAAATTTTTAATATTAAGTTAATATTAAGTCGGCCGCTGTGGTGTAGTGGTAAGCAGTGCGCGCTTCCACTCTGCAGTACCTGGGTTCAAACCCTGGTCAAAGCAACATCGCATAAAATATAGAAACAAGTAATTTTTAGCAAAAAAAACCGACTTCAATTCTCATATAATAAAAAAAGATATATATATATATATATATCTAATCCAGATTAGTATGGGACCACCTATGAGATACTACCTTCCGATGCAAAAAGAATTAGCGAAATCGGTTGACGTGGTCCAAAGTTATGCGGTAACATACACAAAAAAAAAATAATAATACATATTCCGACGAACGGATAACCGCCTCCTTTTTGAAAGTCGGTTAAAAAGGTTTTTTCTTAACAGCGTTCGGAGTCGGCGTAAAACTGTAGGTCCCTCTGCTTTGCCAATCTATTATTATTAATATTAAGTTGTTTAATACTGAAATTAAAGCAAAGTTATGTGCAAAACAAGTTAATATACAATTAAATTTTTAGCAACTCTTTTAAGAAAACAAATATGGCTTGAGTCTTGTCTTCTTTTCATTATTCATTTAATTTTTCTATGTATATGCTTTTACAGTTTTCATCTTTTGGAATATTTTTTGGCCATTTTGAACTGTCGCGAGTTGAGCTTTCGCATAAACCAACTCGCCTTTCGGATCATTGATAAGTTTATACAACCCTGAGTTTCATTTCGCAACGATACCAAGCCTCAACATTGTTTTGTGTTCTAGGGAAAGGGAAACTTATTGACTCATCGCACATTGACCAAAATTTTGGTGAATATTTTGTTTGAGATTGTCTCCAAAACTGTATTTCTGTGTTCGTATGGAAAAGTAGCTTATGTCGAAAGGCTGGCTTTAGTATAAATCGGCATTCGCAGCATACGATTGCGAATGACTTACGGGCGCTAAGCCGTTAAACAACTTTTAGCAAATAAACAGGCAAGAAATAGTTCCGCTGCTAGCAAGTCAATATTCTTTTTAAGTCTCATCAAAAAATTCCTTGTCGTTTAAAAAATAAAGGGAATGCCGCATTATACTAAAGCCGGCCTTTCGACATAAGCTACTTTTCCATACGAACACAGATTTTTCAAACCACAAACAAAAATTGTTTGCATATGTATCTGAGACTGGCATGCGTTGAACAGGGTGGGCAAAAACTCGGAGTTCGAGCGAGCGAGCGAGCAAACTCCTACTCAATGCCTCGCAGGCAACGAGGCGCTCGCAGCTCGTACTCGTAGCAGCAATGAGGCGAGGCACGAGAAGTTTCGCTTGCTTGGCAAACGAGCGAGCGCTGCTTGTTTTTCGCGCTCTTATTAAACGAGCGAGGCTGTTGTGTGTCGCCTCGAGGCGAGTAGCTATCTGTATACTCGCTCTGCACGATCCAGAAAATAAAGGTCGCGCCATTCGCGGACCGCTAACCCTCTCTTCGTCGATTTGACAGCATCCACCCAATCGCTGACGTCATAATATACTTTTGTTTACATTCACTGTTGCCAGCTTGATGCTTTTCGCACCAAATTTAGTGGGTATTCAAAACGCGAAAATTTTTGAGTTTTGTGCTTGGTGCGTTATTGGTGCTTTTGTTTTTAGTTTGAAGACTTAAAATTAGAAAATCTTACAAAAATGGAAGCAAAATTTATAGCAATCGTAAGTGTTCTAAGCAATTTTACGAAAAATTTAAACAAAATCATGGCACAGTGACAATCATAAGCGACAACGAAATATGTGCAGCACCTGCAATCAAGCCAGAAGAAATCGACGGTTGTGCAAGAAACGTTAATTTTTATTAATTTGAATCGGCATCCTTACAATAAAATTATGTATT
>NW_016183659.1:0-5480 GCF_001687245.7 Rhagoletis zephyria | reverse complement strand
AATTTTATGAAGAATCCGAATTTGCTAGGAACAATGTCGAAAAAAATCGCTCCATACAAATTGACCCGCCCTAGTATATATGTATGTGAGAACGTGTGCAAGCGCTTTCTTTTGGAATTACATTTTGATGCCACTATCAGCGAAAGTGTTGACATTCATAAACTTCAAAGAACATAAAATCAAAATTAATGCAGAAGCTCTGTATAAACAGTACCAATATAAGATATTATAGAAATGGGTAACAAAACAAACTACACAACTCTATACAGCATGTTTTATGGTATTGGCTCCGAAATAGTGTGGTGGATTTATTTTATCAAGAATTTAAAGAATAAAGAATATGATTCAGCATTAATCGTCATTCTGTGAACGGCGATTAAGCTTGGTTCACTGGACTTCATTATAAATCCTCTCTATTGATTCTAATATTTATATCTAGAAGGCTACTCAGCTAATAGAAATCTAACGGAAACTGCCTGTTGAGAATGATGATATTATCTTTAACCGGAGTTGATATAACTAATGACATCGGTATGTAAATGTTGTTCCAGCAACATCGGAGCGTAGCCTGTAGTAGTTCTCACAACAGCATTCCGATACGTCTGTGCTTTTTTCTTCGCTGTGAATTTTGATCTCGCAACGACAGAGATTGCCAAAAAAAGAAGCACGCATACTGCGTAAATATTGTTTTTTCTCCTTGTTTAATTTACGCCGATTGCCGCCCAGAATATATACTTTCATCAATACACACATTAAATATCGAGTGGTTTCCATCCAGCCATTTGACCCACTGTAATTGCTCTCCATATTACCATCTATTTTCTTTTCTAACTCCCTCTTTCTATCTGCACTTACCTCGACCTTGATTAATCTATATGGATTTGGAAATGAGGTGAGTTAAACATGAATACGATAAAACCAAACAGTAAACATTAAAAAAAGGGGAAAGCTTTTGCAATATCAACGCACCAAATGTGAAAGTGCCACGATGTCAATAAATTGTCATTAATCGTTTGAAACTATCCGAAACAAAAATGCGTGCAACAGAATTACAAATCCTAAATACCATTCCGATAAGCCGGCACTTTTGCTCCACAGGAAATGGCCTTCAATTGGTTAGTTGCGTGCGGCAAATGGAAATTGTTCTTTCTTTGGCTGCTGCTGTGGAAGCTGTGTGGCTATGGATTTCATTTCGCCCTGTGTTTTCCCACTGGTTGGCGCACTTAGCACAACCGACATTACCTTCACTTTCACTTTTTTCCACTTCGATGCCACTGGATGTGGAACCGTGCGGACACTTAAAAAGCAATGCAGCGTTTATCCGCAGTCTTGCTTGCCAACCTAGCGCAAACTATTCAAGCCGGCAGCTAACAGGCAGCTATCCTCAGTTGTCACTCTGATTTTAAAAAGTTGTGGTTTTAGTAAGCGAGCGAAATTCCTTTGGGAAAGAAAGCGAAGGCAAGCAAGCGTCTGTGGTGAGTTAGCTGCCACAAAGAAGAAGCAGCTAGCAAGTACAGCTAAATTAATATGTATTTATGTAAGTACAGATGTATGTATTAGCATGTACTTACAAATGTATGTATGTATATACACTTACACATTTAGTTACATGTGCATGCACGAGATGCAAATATTTTGTTTGACCATTTCAGCAAAACAAGTCCTCTGAGCCAAAGCGCCTCTTATTTAATTGCGTTTAACCACCACGGAGATACAGAATTATAAATAAGTAGCTGCGGAAAAAATGAAGAAAAAATGGGGAGCCAAAAATAAGGGCAGCAATGTAGAAATGTGTTATGAGCTCTTTACCTAACTTGTTTTTACCAATTGCATATGTATGTAGGTAGCCCACTTTGCTCCCGATCTTGTCAACGCGAGCATAAATGAAAGTGAATGTCTGCTTATGGAATGTGAATCATAAAGTTTAGGAAGGAACCCAACTGTACAAAAATATGATAAAGTATTTAAATGGTCTTTAAAATATGTTGAATGTTTTACCAGCAATCAAATACCTCAAATTCGCATTTTTCCGAAGTAAATAGTAGGAAAATTTTAAGTATAGCTTTTTAAATGACTCTGAATCTTATTACTTTAAATGGGAAATTTTTCTATACACTTATGTACGTATGTACACTAAGTATTTGACTTTTTTTGCGAAAATTTCTACCTATTACTCGATGATTAGAAATCGTGAAAGAAACAACAAAAATAATGTTTTTGTAACAATTTATCCAAACAGATTGCAAAATTTTTTTCATGAAAACGGTGTTCAGGGAACCAAATATTATACCAGGAACCGTATATAAATTGACAGACTGGAAGCAAATGACCTTTAAACTTCTGCAAGAGAATAAAGGCTAAAATGGCAGGAATCGCTCTCGTATGTATAATAACGGCTCTAGGTAGACGATAGTAGTAGTTGCCATGGCAACTAACTCAGCAGCTGATTTTCTGACATTTTAGGATTACCTGAGCCTTGTCGTTGTAATTCGTTTTGTCCAATTTCGTGTTTTTCTTCTGAAAATTTTCGGATAGAAATCTGATAAGTTCCTTATGAAATACAGTAAATAGCTTTTACTATTTTTTACTTAAATTTTATTAATTTTTTTTTTAATTTTATGACACTAGATTAATGTAATTTTGATCTTAGCCAATTGAGCATCATTTCTTATGCAAAATTTCCCCCTGATCCGATTATGGAATCAAGTTTAATGAAAGGTCACTTTAGTGTAGTGGTTAGCAGTGCGCGCTACCACTCCGCGGGGTCTGGGTTCAAACCCGGTTCAACCCAATGTCAAAAAATAAAGAATAAAAAACAGATAAAATTTGGTTTTATCAGGTTTGAAAAATTCAGTTCCATAAATTGCAATTAAATTCAGACGTGGTTAGCAAAAGAAACATTTTCGTAAACATGGCTAATAAATAGTCATTCAGCAGAGGCGGACTACAACTAACCCCTATGCTCAGTCATATTAGTACTGCAATAAAAAAGGGAAATACAAAACAAAGAAATTGTAAAGTAGCTAATTAAATCTTTTGAAAGTAAATGTAATTAAAATGAAAGCAGCGGAGTGAAACATGAAGCCTTGACTCTCACTGATTTATTCCACGGACAAATTATTTTACATCAAGTACTATTTGTATTTATACATACTTATGTGTGTATTTGTATAGTTTTAGTTGTGTGAGGGTTAATATTCTCATTTAAATTCTTTTCATTTGTATAAAAAAAAACAATTGCAAGTCAAATGCATACACAAATAAGTTTAAGAGTGCGGGCGGAAATTTGCAATGTTTTCAAGTCTCATTTTAGAATGCACAAAAAATATATATATTCGTACAAGCAGACATACATATGTACATATGTGTGTATGTGTATGCATACAGTGGCATATATCTATTTATGTAAACATAAAGCACGAGTGTCCTCATTTAAATCCCACTTTCATTTCCTATCTCAGTGACAAAATCTTTGTTCTTTATGCAAACATAGAGAATTGAAATGAAAGCGAAATTTCTAGCACACATACATGCATACAAATTTATTTACTTCCATACATAAGTACATATAATTGACATTTCTATGATATTAGTTTTTTATTAACATTTAGTAACTTTTGACGTACATGTTGTACATATTTGCGCGAACCAATAAAATGAGTTAATTAAATTTTGGATATTCTTAAGAAATGATGAAAGAAAATGTGTGGATTCATAGCTAACCGTATTTAGGTCGAAAAAAAGACTTTTCTTAAGTCAAACAAATACATATGTATGTATGAGCCTATGTCATATGCATGTATGTATATATATATATTCTTATTACGTCAGATTGTGTGTACTAAATATAATGGACCAGAGACCGAACATAACAGTTATTGTTGAATAATGTCATTGAAAAATTCACTTTGAAAAAATCTTCTACAACTCAGTAATACGTATCAATCGATTTTTTTTCACCGACATTCAAATTTGAAAATAAATTTTTATTTGTAATTTTTATACAAAATTAAAAAAAAAACAACAATTATTTTTAATGTTTATTTTATAAATCCAAAATAAAAATAACTTTTAATTTTTATCCAAATAATCTAAAAATAACAGTTGTTTTTGATTTTTATATTATGTCTTAGATAACAGTTATTGAAAACTTGTCGGAAGGTGTTGGAGAATAAAAGTTTACTACGCCTTATACAAATGACTTTTGTAAGTATGATTTTAAAATTAAAATTCAGTGTCTGATTTATATTGATGACTTTTATAAATAAGAGTCTTCAACAACTGTTAACCAAGGTATATAATATAAGAATCAAAAATAACTGTTATTTATAGATTATTTAGATAAAAATAAAAAATAATTGTTATTTTTGATTTATAATATTAAAATCAGAAAAAAATATTATTTAAGGCTTAATTAAATAAAAGTAAAAAAAATATTTGTTAAAAAAAGCAATTTTTTATATAAAAGTCGTAACTGTTACCGTCTCTGAATTTTAGAAAACATTTGAAGAGGCCCCTGACCAAGTAAAGGGAGGCGGTTGGCTTGATAGGTGAACTATAAAATTTTCAATAGCCAACATGCCGTGGACTGGTGAGCAACGGGGCTTTTTATTTCAGTTTTTTCGGCTGTTTCGAAGCAGTTAAATGCCCTCGATTCGCTGATTTAAGTCCCCGTAGCTTTTTTTTAGGGTATTTAAACACCTCACTCGCCCTCCGAAAGAACAAAAAGATGAAATTCATCTGGAAATCGGAAGAATGCAGAAAACTTCGAGGCACGCCTGCGAATAGTTTATAGTTGGGAATGCGTCACAAAAGACTATTGTGCACAATTGTGAATGACTTAAACTCAATACCTTAAAGACCTTGCCAAACTTTCTATCTGAAGACCAAGATGGAAAGCTACGCTCAAGCAGCAAAATAATTAGATTAGGTGATTTGAAAAAATTTAGTGACACGAGGTTCAAAGATTAAGTATTGCTTTGGGGAATTACTATCACACAAGAATTCCCTCCAGAAGCGAGTGGGAAAAGGACCTATTCGAGTCTACGTAATTAGAACTACGCAGATTCATATCTAACTCAACGCATCGTTGCAGCTATTAATATCAACTATATATCTTCATCCACAAGCTGCTTGGAGCTGCACCAACAGAAGTTTTGTTATAACATTCGAAAATAAAGAAAATTCTCTCTTCGCTAGCGTTTGTTTACATATACAGCCTCTTTCTCAATTAAAGTGCAAGCACATGGCTTGGTGGTCGAATTCACGACTCTCTGTTTGTTTGTTTACACTTGGTGTGTTTGTAAAAGAGGCACGTAACCGGTGTGGCATACCACGTGCCCGGGCTAAAAATAGCTGGCAGAGAAAATGAGCGCATTCAATGATGGGAAATTTTTAGTACATTCTCCGGCGGTGTTGCCACAGTTTTCCGAACGAGTATACGAATATGCTCGCGCTCTCTGTTTATTATTTTCATTTTA
>NW_016183658.1:0-5480 GCF_001687245.7 Rhagoletis zephyria | reverse complement strand
AGCTTAAAAAATTACCTATTCGCCCTTGTGAATCCAAAAAAAATTTTTTGTTTGTTTAATTCTGAAGTAATTTTCTTCCTTTTTTCCTTCCTTTTATTTGGTACCCATATTTTTATTCCAAAATGCATTGAATTTTTTAAATAACTTTTGGAATTAATCATATTTTTAAAACTACGATGTCCTTTAAAATAAATTCTGGCATCAAAGATGAAAAATAAAAACGCCTTTTTAAATAAAAGGTAGGTTTCAAACCCATTTATTATATTACAACGCTGTTATCAGCTTGCAATTTTGTGTGTCCAGACCACCATTTATACTATAAATATAGCAAAGGTAGTAATGGCAAATTTAGTCTAGATATTAAACTCTTCGTAGGTATCATATCAAAGACATACAATTTGAAAAAATTTATAGGTAGATGTCGCCCCGCCAGAAGAAGTTAAATATTGCGCCTAAAAATATGCACTACATACGCTACAGCCGAAATGGATGATGTATGTATGTTTATATGTATGCATATACTAAAAGTGAGAAAACGTTTTGCTTGCATAGTCTCTTTTCACTGCAAGTTGACTTATTTTGATATCTATTGCAAAATTTGATATAGACAAGACTAAGAAGTAGAAAATAAATAAAGTAAAAAAACATTTTAATATACTTACCATCACGTTTTTCGTTTTCAATCTCATAAATTGTTTATAATGACTTTTGCTAAAATTTCAAAATCAAAAGTTATCAAAACAAATTATATGGGACTGAGATATATTATTTTTTTTTTTAATTTTTAGTCCATTTATAAAAGCGTGGTATATTAAAAAGTTTTTTTTTATAAATTTTATTTGTTATTAATTATTTTATGACGTCTTCTCAAACAATTTTGAAGCAATTTTTTCGATTTAAGTTGTTAAAAAGTAATTAATATCTAAATCCGGAGACTAATCCCGGGATCCGGGGTTTGTGATAACGACATCCCGAAAATCCCGGGATCAGAAAAAGTCAAAATATTAACATCCCTAATATGCATACATCGCGCAATACGGCAATCATATTAGCTCCCATCACAAGAAAGCTTAGATTGGCATGTACATATATATTTGTATGTACCTGTGTATGCTATTATACATGAATGTATGTATGAGCGTTAATGTGTGAGAATTTTACGTAACGTACGCGCCATATTTTGAAGCCAGTACCCCATAAATATTAGTATGTGAAAAGTGAAGTAAACGGGTTGGGGTAATCTTCGGAGCACACTCATATGTACATACATACAAGGTGCATGACCAACTCGCCTGCATGCTCTTGCCGCCAACCCAACTGTTACGGTAGCTTACCAGCTCAACTAAGAGAGTGTGCTGAGTATGCAATTCAAAATCATATCCACGTAAAAAGTCGTTGGGTAAACTATTTTGCATTAGCAAAAATTCAGACATCAGCATAAAATTGCAATTTTATCGCCAACCATTCCTCAGCGATATTTGCGGTGGTGTTGTGTCGGATTTTTGGTTGCTTATTTGAGCAACTCTTCACCTTGCTCACAGATTTCGCTATGGCTTTGCATTTTTTGTTAACTCCTCAATTTTGATACATTTTTTACTATGCAAGTATGCAACATTTTTATTACCACCCGCACCTGGTAGTAGCAATGCAGTACTACTATTTTAAATATTGCAATGTTGCTGTTTATATCCTTCTTTGTGTAGTAAGTTTTTTTGTTCGTTATGAGTTGCCTGAGTAAGTGTTGTTGCGAATGCTCAAAGTAGTTGGTCTTTTCTCATACAAATTTAAAGTAAATTTGTTTAATGCATTTTCGTAATGTTTGTTATGCATTTCAATTTCAATAAAGTTTGAAAGAATACAATTTAACGAACACCACAATTTAGTTAGGTTAGAAAGGTTTGCTTTTGCTTAAAGTCCAAGATCCGAATAGTAAACGACCATCACTCATCTGTTTAATGGATGAAATCTATTTTGTATGAAATTTAGCTTGTGAGTAAATATTTCGCGAGTGGGTTGGCTCAAAAATCCTCACCAGGATATTTTTAATTAAACATTCAAAAACTATTATTTTTTTTAAATATGGACTTACTTGTTTATGAACAAATTATATAGCAATCGAAAGCATACAACCTATAGAATATGAAGGCATGGGTTGTCTATTTTTTGCCTTGACTATCTTATATCCTCGGGTAGGAAATACAAATTTCTTTATTTTTGTATAAGAGTTAATTATTAAATAGATGAGTGAAAATTACTAGCACTACTTACCTGTTCATACCTGCAGTCCCAATAAGTAGGCCAGAAGAAAACGGAAAACCCAAAGAATTCATATTCCAAAGGCTTTTTACTTTCGATTGGCGTATAATTTGTTCATAAACAAATAAGGGAAAAATTAAAGACAAATAATAATTTTTGAATATTTAATTAAAAACATCCTGGCCAGGATTTTTTCAGCCAGCCAATCCAGATTTTGTCTCTTAAAAAGAACGGCGAAGGTCATTTCCATTTCCTATTCGGATCTTCCACTATTACGAGTACTGATATCAAAAGAAAAAAACCCCTTCATTTCTCTGCGATTGGCTGAAAAACCTTTGTAATTAGTTTCCTAGTTAATGATCGGAATCCGACTTAGTTGCGGTGCAGATAAAAAAATAACATGTTGCCGAGAGTTTACTGCCATTTATAGTGACTTATAGATCACCAATAAACCTCCGACTTTAATTATGTACGGACGGTTGCGTACAAAGTATCAGAATGTTTCTAAAATCCTAGTGCTTTTAACCAACAATTCAACATAACACCCCCTTGATGTTCCAGTGTGAGATACAAGTAGTACGCTGGAGTTATGTACTGAACAACGATTTACACCAATATACATTATAAGCATAGCCTATGATTAGAATAATAGAATAAACCCCTAACCAAATTGTAAATACCTTCTGTGAACTTCGGGACAGAAGTCTGGTGCTTCTCTATTGAAGGTGTGTATAATATATATTGGTGTGTTATATTATATTATATAACATCATTTTGACATTCGACAATATCCAATTCTCGATAAAGTTGATGTGATCGCGAACTCCTTCCAAAGTATGTGAAGTTAGTTCATCAGCCATTAAAAAAGGGTCACTGAAACTAACAGGCTCTTCAAGCATGGAATCCCTACTCAATGCTACAACCCTTCGTGTGGCAATAGAAGGGCAATCACTCATGCAACTTACATAGGAAAAATAGTATAAACAGATGGTATAACTACAAGGTCCTCATATATGCTGGCATTTCAACCACGCACCTGTGATCTGAATAAGAGGCAGTTAACCAGGAAGGATCAAAACAAGGAAAATTACGCATTGTTGTGGGCACGTTTCAGGGACTTAAGTAAAGTAGATATTATCTAAGTGACAACCAAGTTACAGTAGGGCATTAGCGAGCCATCCAACTACTTTCAAACTGATTGGAAAATGCAGGTCTTGACTATGTAAATTACGTTGGAAATCGTAATAAACTTGTCTTAGTCTGGGTGCTAGGTCACTCGGAAGTAACTGGCCCTGGCAGAGCTTAGACAAGGTATTCCTCGGTCTGAAATGCGTTATAGTTACCCCGCCTTTGAAGCCGGGTGAATGTTTCCCAAAACATCTGCTTAGAATTATTCGTAAATCAAGTAGATTTAAACCCAATTAAAAGGAACATGAAAACGGAACAATGACCGGCTTGTAGCCTGAGCGTATTTTAGAAGAATAAACGCTTTATCTTCGTTCGCCCTCTCTTAATATATGGGGTTGACTGGAAAATAATATCTTGAACCACCATAATATACATACGTACATACATATGTACCTGTAAGTCAAACTCTAGAGCTTAGCTACAATTTTCATTCCTCAACTCCTGATCGTTGTTATAACTACACATCTACATTCAACCGGGTAGTGCCAAAACTCTAAAAAGTCTATTTGTTTCGATTGAATGTTAGACGTATTTTTGCTTTTGCGTTTGTTATTTTACTTCCGGTCGATTTATTTTTCATGCCTTTGCCTTTCATCTTCATACCGTCATCCACATTCAGAAAACAATAAAATGAAAAATGAAAAGCAATGCTTCCTTTTGTATTTTGGTTTAGTCTTATGTATAGTTCCTTTTCTCGCCCTTGAATCCTCAAAGGTTTGTTATCGTAAGTAAACGTTTTAGAATCTCAAAATATTTCTTTGCATTCACAATGCTGGTGGATTTAATTGTAATTTAGTGTAGGAGATTTGCATCCTACGAAATATATTGCTGCATTTGAGTTTTTGCTTGCTGTCGTATTCAATTTGCATAGCTGCGGTTATTTTCCGATTATGCTTGAAAAATATTGAAAACAAGTTAGTTGATAGTATTCTAGTTCAAGACTAGTCGCTATGATAGGGTTATTATTTACCAGATACCGAAAATAACTATCTATCTAACGAAGTAAAACTATTTTTGTTCACTCAAATGATCAAATTTATAAACTTTTTTTACGCACTGAAACTTTTTTATCACTACTCGTATCCAAGTCGAAGCATGATTTTTGGAATTCAATGCTTGATTTTCTGCCCATCTTTTTCCCTTATTTTCGGTCTCTGTTATTTACCGATTCAAGAGCCAAGCTTCCAAGTAGAGTCGTGGCGGGTGTAATCTTTAAAGAATCCATGACAGAATTAAAAATATATGAAAATATCTTTTTCAAAAAATTATCGTTTTATACAGACTCAAAAAAGCAAGCTAGCCTTGTCATACGACAATATTTTTGATTGCAAAACTCCAAATACCGATCAAGAGCAGGTCAAACGGACCACGGAATGATCGAAACTTCGATAAAAGAATATAGAAAAAGGTCGGTTTGTTCTGCCCCGTAGAGCAAGTGTGGTAGGACACGGATATTTAAATTTACTAATTTACATAAGAATAATTCCACTATGTGACAAAAAAAAAGTTCAATAAACTTTTTTCGCGGTTCTCACGGAATATGCATCAGCTAAAGTGTGTGTAAGCTACTCACTTAGAATTTTCAAATGACTCTTAAAATCTGGGGGTTTTCATTGGTTGAAGCACGTCGCTAAAACGAAAATTTGTTAAGTCCAGTTTTTTTTAATTTTACAGGAGAGATAAAAAAACTTAAAATCTATTTTTATTCAAATATTTTTTTTTTTATTAAAAAAGTAAAAAAAAAATCATACTTTAACAGAAGAAAATTTAAAAAAATAACAGGTTCTGTGCCATATTTTTGCATTTGTGCTAAAGCCTGTTCTGTTGCAAAAAAAAATAAGTTACTATATGTAAAGAAGTAATGAGTGGTCAAATGAAAATGCGCAAAGATTTTAAGTATGAAATATGAGCATAAAAGCGTGTTACTCAGGTGTACGTGGCGTATGCGTAACTTTTTCTCCTGCTCATTTTTCATTTGACCACTCAATACTTCTTTATATATACTAGTGTTCGCCCAGCGGTTGAAATTCAACCGA
>NW_016183657.1:0-5480 GCF_001687245.7 Rhagoletis zephyria | reverse complement strand
GGTGGTAACTCTTTTCGAAAAAGTTAAACCTTATTGCACACCTTAAGTCAGAGTCCTTTGATTTGACACCTCACTTTTCAAAATCGAACGAACGGTGTGGATCTGATGGCATTGATTATTAAATTATTTGAATGCAATTTTTTATCAGGTGGCAACTCTTTTCGAAAAAGTAAAACCTTATTGCACATTTACAGACCAAGCGCTTTAATTTGGCACCTTACTTTTGAATATCGGGCGAGCGGTACAGGGCTTTTACGCTGCACAAAAAATCCCTTCGCGTATTATATATATAGATAATTCGTTCTTTACCAACATCCGTATAAATACAAGTTTAAAGGCAGTGTCACACGATTGGGTATTTGCCAAAATTTGATGCAAATCGTATCCCAATTGTGTGAACACCCAAAATATTTTTCTTTATCCCAATCACGAAAATCGATTTATTGAAAATTTTCAATAGAACATCACTGTATTGTACCAATCTTTTGACTCAAAAAAAAAAATTGTCCCATTTTTTTTGTACCAATAGCCCAATATAAAAATTTACAAATCTGTACAAATGTACCAATCGAGTGACACTGCCTTAAAAATTTGTGCAATTTAAAAAAAAATTCTACAAATATTCATAAAAATGTCGAGTTTTTTAATTAAATTCTGAGTATGCAGCTTTGTAGCCCATTGAATTCTAGTAGAATAAAGTACATGTTTCAAATGGCTAAAAATGTCGATTGATTTTTTAGAATTATTAAAGTTCGAAATTTGTACGAAAGTTTGTTGAATTTTTTTTAATATTGCACAAATGTCAGAACACCTACAGTAAATTTCGGAAATGCATGAAACTTCAATATTTCGAAATTTAAGGACGCTAATTTAATCAAAATTGATACACCCCGGCTTACCATGTAGCGGTAGCTTTTGGAAAGGTGAAACACATATATTTAATACTTGCGCCGGGTATTTAATGTTAGACTTTCTTACTTGTTACTTTTTAAAATACATATTTCTTTGCTAGACATTATTTTCCATTGTGTTGTTTTTTATTTTATTATTTTTATAAACACATACGCAAATTGAGATCAGAACATTACCAGCAATTGGAGAATGAAAATTGGCTTTCTGACTTAATGTTCTTTACCGATATGATGGAACCAGGTCTGTCGGACGTTTAGAGTATAAAATCACGGACAAAAAGTGGTGGGTGAAAAGTCCGTACAAAATCCGTACTCTCAAATTTGTTTGGCGAGCAAAAAAAAAAATCGTTTGTACTTAGGTGAACACAGGAATAGGACTTTTAACAACATCAAATAAAGCAGCACTTATTTCCACTATTCTTATTTATTGATTGCTTCACAGACAACTTTATTATTTTTCTGACTAGAACTTTTTAGCAAGCAGAGTGTTCTTAGTTTATGTACATGCAAAAACTTTTCAGGTAGGTTTTCGGCCCTTCCGAGCATGATAAAATCATTACAAGGAACATTAGGTCAAATGATTCATTCAAGTCCAATTTCGTAAGGGCAGTTTTACATTATTTCTTTGTTGCCATTCTGTAGGAAATACACCAAAATAACATAAACTTCACTTTGTTTTTGTAAAATAAAAAAATACCGTTAGACAGCAACAAACCAAAGTTACACTTTCAAAACGTTATTGACACGTTGTTTGCGCAACCAGTTTATTTGGTAAGTTTCAAGTGCATTTTTCTTGTAAAGTTTGAATAATGAAAGGAAAATTTTAAATGAAAAACAAAACTATGAGTGAGAAGCTATGTCTTAATTTAAAAAAGTAACTTTTTATCATTTGTTTGCAAAAAAACTAACTTATTTGCATAACCTCAAAATTTTTCTGATTTATTTTCATTTATGATTTTATGTAAGCTTTTACAATTTTGTTAACATTCGGCAAATGAAATGAAAAAGAAAATGGATAAATTAAGATGTTATGAGTTTATTTTATTTTACTTAGCCCGCCGTTTTTAGCCATTTTCAAGAAAAACAGTTTTTTTCTGGGCTATCATGCTATTACAAAAGGCGAGTTGTTTGAAGTTTGGCTGATTAGATGTTCGAAAAAAAGAAAACCTTTTTTTCGGTTGTCAACCATGTTGAATAAAAATTCGGTGCTGCTGATATTTGCGCAACTTCCCTGAAACTCTTAGAAAAATTTTTCCTTATTATTAGCTATCGCCAAAAATTGCGGTTCTGTCCTCTCTTTCGCTAAAAATAGCTTAGCCCAAATTTTTTGGTGACAAATAGTCATTTTAAAAAATTAAGTTCAAAATAATACGCGAAGGCATTTTTTGTTCTGAATAAAAGATCTGCACCGTTCGTTCGATTTTCAAAAATGGTGTGCCAAATTAAAGCGCTTGGCCCGTAGATGTGCAAACTGGTTTTCTTTTTTCGAAAGNAGCGCTTGGCCCGTAGATGTGCAAACTGGTTTTCTTTTTTCGAAAGGAGTTGCCGCCTGTTAAATAATTAAACTCAAGTTATTTACTAATCAATGCCCTCAGATCCGCACCGTCCGTTCGATTTTCTAAAGTGAGGTACCAAATTAAAGGGCTTAGGGTGAGGATGTTCAAGAAGGTTTTACTTTTTCGAAAAAAGTTGCCACCTGTTAAGTAATTAAGCTCAAATTAATTAAAAAGGTAAATCAATTATTAAATATGGGTACACTGAGGGGAAAAAATATTAAAATCAAATGGAAACGTAATTGATCTTACAATAAACGTCAACGAAAGTACTGTATATTGGTAAATATTCAATTCAATTACGCGCATATTAAAATGACCGCGTTCGTTCTGAAAAATCATCCGTGAAGTGAATAATCAAGACAAAAACTAAAAAAAAAATATTTAACTTGCATGTTGCCTGCAGTGGAATTCGAACCCCGACCATCTCTGGATATCAACAAATTGTGGCCTGCATCTTTGCGCACTCAGCTACACCCAGGCATATAAATTTGCTTTCAAATGTTGAACATCCATCAACACCCCAGCACGCGATTTTTACGAATAAACATGTACTATGTATGAATGTGTGTGTTGGCACCGCTCTCAGAGCGGCGCTCTACATGCTTGGNTCCTTTGCTCGCCCGGTTCACAGAAATGAGTCACAAATAACTTGATTTGTCTCGGAAGATATTCAGCCCGATCGCAAATTCCCTGTGAATAAACTATACCCATAATTTAACATTCAAAACAAAAAAAAATTGGGAAAAATTGTTTTGCTTTATGATTTTTGGGAATATTTGTTCACGTGAAATTCACGATCGGGCCGATTATTATAGACATTAGTGGTATTCATCTAAACCGATAACTTTATCAAGCAGATAATCTTATAAGTTTACGCACTCTGTTACATGAACGACCCACACGCTCTTTTCGTTTACACATGCGACAATGGTCGTGTTTTCTTTGGTTATAGAGCTCAGTATCACTAACTTTATACTACTAGCACGGGGATAAAGAAATTATAGAAACTACCTCACTAGATTGGAAAAAATTATATTTACGTGATAATATCTATTTAAATAAATATATATATAACATAAAGGCTATTTATTTAAAGCAAGTTGAAAGAAACAATGGCAGAATGTCTGTGTATGAATTCATTTGTCACGGCTACCAAAACTTTGCGGCCAAATTATCAGTGAAACAAAACAAACAGACGGGATAATAATTGAACCAGATCTCTATCAGGATCATATCGTTGTTGTTGAATTTGCGATGCAAAATTTGTATGCGGATAGCGATTATTGCCCAAGAAAACATAGCTAGAGTTGCGACAGAGTTGCATTGGCTTCAGTTTATCGAGTATATTCAGTGAAATCGCTCGATAAATTTATCAGAAATGTGTAAACGAGTTTCCATACAAATTTTGACAGTTCATTTATAAGGTTTACACAATTATAAGTTTATACGGTTTACAATGCATTTATAAGGTTTGATGAATACCCTTATTGTATGAAAATATTATTTTTAAATTCGAACATTTTTAAACGATAATCGAATATAAAGTATTCATTTTTACTATGCATTTTTTCCCTCAGTGTATCAATCGAAATGGTAAGTAAATAAGGTATCGCTATATGGGTGTAATACAAAAGAGGTTAAAGAAGGTAGTAGTTTGGAAATATTTTGAATAGGTTTGCCACCTATTTGAGAAGTCGAATTGAACTATTTTATACCCAAGTTATATGAAATATTAACGATGGATGTCAAATGAAAGAGCTTCAAGAAACACTTTGTTTGACAATTTAGAACATTTTTGATGTGCTTGAGGGTTGCCCCGGTTAAAGGGCTAAACTAAAATTATTTAATAAGAATAAGAACTATAGTTAGGAGAGTTGCCACGTGTTTAAAAAATGTATTTCCACTTAATTCATCAGTTACTTTAAATATTCATAACAATGTCAGGCGAAAAATTTAAGAAAATTTTAGATCGAAAATAATTTTTAAGAGGGTTGCCGCCTGTTTTGAAAGTGGTATTTCGTTTAATTATACATAAGTTACATGAAATTTTAAAATGTGGTTATCAAAAGAACGAGTGTTAAGAAATCTTTAAATTGAACATTTGTTTCTTTTTTTTTGTTAAAAAACTTAAGCTCAAATTATTTAATAAGTTAATCAAAAGATGGGTATCAATCGAAATGGGTTTGAAAATAATTTATTTCTAAACTGTATTTAGGAGAGTTGCCATGTGCTTAAAAAAATTCAATTCAACTTAATTCATCAGTTAGTTGAAATATGTATGACAATGCCAGGCGAAAGATTTTAGTTTGAAAATACCTTTAAAGAGGTTGCCACCTGTTGGAAAAGTCGAATTTATTTTACTTATACGAAAGATACATAAATTAATTATCGAAATATTAGTGTCAAACGAAAGAGTTTTAAGAAAACTATAGGCTGATAATATTTTTAATTAGAATCGCCATCTATTTTTTTTTTAAGTCATCACACGTTATTTCGAATTTCCAAAATGAGAAGTCAAATTAAAGAACTGGGATTCTACATAGATGTGCACATGTTTTATTTTATAAGTTACAGGTAGATTTGAAATTTAATGAAATGAAAACCGACATCATGCGAGACCTCTCATCACTCAGAAATGGTTAGATTAATCATTAGGAATATTTTTAGAGGTTTTTGAATTGGGTTTCACCTGTTTAAAAACGGCGTTTTGCCGTCATGCGGGTTCACTAGNCATTAGGAATATTTTTAGAGGTTTTTGAATAGGGTTTCACCTGTTTAAAAATGGCGTTTTGCCGTCATGCGGGTTCACTAGTAAAAAACTAACCGAAATAAATAACAACAAAAATAATATTTTAACAAATTTAGTGCGGCTATAATTTTTTCGACTACTGTACATAAGTTGGCTATGATTACTCGGCCGTGCTATCATAGTAGTACAATGCCACTCGTATTTGACTTACAAAGAAAATACGGGCAGGAATTTCAAGATTTCAACCCTGTTTTTATGAAAAAT
>NW_016183655.1:4715-5481 GCF_001687245.7 Rhagoletis zephyria | reverse complement strand
AGCAGAATTGAATTCAATACTTGAACTGTGTAAAAGCAGTCTTATAACACTGTTTTTTCATTGCCCCCTATCTGAGGTCATCATCCAACATTGGTTCACATAGACACACACCTTCCGATCATTAACTGCTTCCGCTCCAGCAGCTGCATGCTTGAAGCGCCGATGACGATACAAGCCATGTGCGAACGGCCTAAGTGTCTTATTCATCTCGTCGTTCGTCTTCATTCTCTTTGACTTTTAAAATGTAATGAATACGATTTGCCAGTCAAGATAGGATGCTGCTTTTGACATTTTTAGGTGAAACTTAAAATAGCCACACATTTTTAAAATAAAATAAATAATATAAAAAAAACTTTTTAATATACAACGCTTTTATAAATGGACTAAAAAGTAGAAAATAATACTTCTCAGTCCCATAGAATTTGTTTTGATAACTTTTGATTTTGAAATTTTAGCAAAAGTCATTATAAACAATCTATGAAATTGAAAATGAAAAACGTGGAGCGCATGCGATTATGACTGACCAATTACGTATAATATGATATATGAAAATTCTAGTTAAAAATTAAATTAAGTAAATTACTGTGAACCAAGGTGGATGAAAGGGCGGTGGAGGGATGGGTATGGGAGAGTGATGGGCGAAGAAGAGACACGGAGGCAAAAAAAATGCCGCATTATTCCAGAGAATCCTGAAAACCCCATAAATCCGAAATTGGTCCCAAACATCCGAAAATAGTTCCCTGAATCCCGAAATAGTCCCGAAAGT
>NW_016183655.1:0-2080 GCF_001687245.7 Rhagoletis zephyria | reverse complement strand
TAAATATTTTGTGTCATATTTTCCATTTAGCTTAGAGGTTTTGTATTTGAAAGCATAAATCTGCATTTCTGCTGACAGCCGCTATATATTTTTTATAATTTAGCCGCAATTTTCATTTGTTTTTGGTTATTTTATTGTTATAATTTTTCGTTGCGAACTGAAAGGTGTTGTTTTACTCCAATTTACAGCAAACATATTTGCATAGGAATTTTCAAGTATTTTTTTAGACTTTATTGTTGTTTGCTAGCATTTTTTGTTTTTATAAATGCATTATTTCAACTAATAAATCATTTAATTTGCGCTTAAGAGCATTTTATTTTTTTGGCTGGGTGATTTAGTTAAGTTTGTTCGCTATTTGACATAATTTGTACGTTGGGGTAGTGAAATTTTGTATATCGAGGACGTATATTCAATACCCTCTATCTGCAATTTTCACAAAAACTACTTTGTGATGCTAGAAGCCATCTGGGACTTAACTGCCATCACTGATATTAATTCTGAATTTGCAATTTAATAGTAAATTCTTCTGTCAGCATTAATATCACCGATGACAGTTAAGTCTTAGATTGATTTTTATAGCAGAATCTCATTTTTGTGAAAAGTTCAGGTAGGGGGTATTGAATATAAGCCCTCGATATGCATGTATGTACATATATTGGTGTTTGTATAGAGTGTTAAAAAATTGGTTTTGAGTACTTTTTTCAGTGTATAATACTTTTAGCGACAAAAATACAGAAATAGTTAGAACGTTCGTCTGACGTAAGAAAAATAAAATGGGGGTACAAAAAATGGAAATACGATGGGAACACCTTGCAAATAAATAAATAAATTTTAAAAAATTTATTTTGGAATTTAGTTTCCTTAGAGAAATTACTACGAAGAACAAAATTCCTTTTTTTGCTGATTTTAGGATTCACGCAGAACGCAATCTTGTGGCTGCTAAATCCACTCAAACTAAGTTTTTCTTTTTAATATTTTTTTATTGAGCTTTATACCACGATTGTTTATTAGGAAAAATTGAAAAAGCAACAAAGTCTAAGCGGTAGGAGTTATAGCAGCTATTTCGGAGATCACCACATCTCTTCATCAGACTTCTTTTTTCTAGACTTCTTTCTTTTTCTTTTAGTTAAAATTTGGTCAAAAATGTTCCCGCAGGGAACTTCAAGAAAAAAATTTACTAGCGAAAAAACACATGCGACTGCGGTTAAAAATTGGTTTCTAAAATGTATATATTATATAGATATGCATATGGAATTTTCATATTTGGAACTGAAAAAAAAATTATATACGCTTGTGGCCACGCAAACCTTACCGCCCTTTTTTTAAGTTTTTAGAATTTAATGAATTAACAAAAAAAAAAAATTATATTTATAAGGTGTCAAACTTTGTCCAAAATTTAGAAAAATGCATCAAAATTTCAAACTTTTTAATAAAAATTGATAGAAAATTTCGGGTATGCAGTTTCTTAGCCTTTAATTTTATTGCAAGTTTGCAGTAGCTCAAAGTTCTGGTTGATTTTTGAACATTTTTTTCCCATAGGTACGATGTTGCACATTTTCTCCCAAAGCATTCAGCGAGAATCTCGAGCCATTTCAAACTAGTACATTACTTTACTCAAACTGAAT
The DNA here is from genome assembly GCF_001687245.7 of Rhagoletis zephyria. Taxonomy (NCBI): domain Eukaryota; kingdom Metazoa; phylum Arthropoda; class Insecta; order Diptera; family Tephritidae; genus Rhagoletis; species Rhagoletis zephyria. Next base: position 455 of record NW_016183655.1, on the reverse strand, counting down.
GGAATATTAAATGCATTACCGAAGTTTTCCTAAAAATTTTTATTAAAAAGTTTGAATTTTGAAAAAAAATTAAATAAACTTTTCTAAATTTTGTACCAAGTTTTAAATTTTTATTTATATAGAGTTGTTGCGTGAACTGTATAAAAAGTAAAAAAATAAAAAAAAAACACCAATTTCAAAATTATAAAAATGTTAAAGGAAAAGGTGCGGTGAAGTTTGCGTGGCCACGAGTGTATGCAAAACAAGTAAGGAAAATTCCAAGTCAACCGAATAAGAAAAAAAATGTTTCATCATTCCTCACTTTAATTTAAAAAAAGTCATATTCCTAATTATACGAACCAAAGGCCAAATTGACACAATTTGTTATGTGGTTTGCAGAAAAGTGTAAATTTCCGATTTTAGTTGAAATACCGATAATAATGTCAGCATTGAAATCCAACGTAGAATCACTCTTG
>NW_016183654.1:0-5481 GCF_001687245.7 Rhagoletis zephyria | reverse complement strand
TCCTAATAAAACAATCGTGGTACAAAGCTCAATAAAAATATTAAAAAAATAAAACGTTAATAAGCCACAATAACATTGACAAATCTAACAGGAATTTACAAGAAAAAATATATAGCACGAAGAGAAAATGTATATCATATAGAAATTTCAAAAATTGGAAGTAAGCTGAAACGGAACGTTAACAGGAAATATACAACATTCCTACCCAACATACATAACTACACCTGTGGGAACAGAAGGCTCCACACCAGCGTTGCCACTAACAATTTTTTCCCCCTGCCAGTTTTCTTCCCAAATCCGACCAAAACCGTTTACAACCTACCAAATAAATTTTAATTACAAACAAGTAAGAAAGTCTAAGTTCGGGCGGAGCCGAACATTAAATACCCGGCGCAAATATTAAATATATGTTTTTTCACCTTTCCGAAACCTACCGATAGATGGTAAGCCGGGGTGTATCAATTTTGAGTAAATTAGCGTCCTTCAATTTCGAAATATTGGTGTTTCAAGCATTTCTGAAATTTACCGTTATATGAAAAGCGGCCGTAATTTTAGTCCGATTTCAATAATTTTCAACGCTTTACTTTCGTGTGGCAAGCACAATAACCACACCGAGTTTGGTACAAATTGGTTGAACGGTTACCGATATACATATATGTGATCATAAGTGGGCGGTTCCACGCCCATTTTCCAAAATTTTACCACAAACGTATTTCTTGGTAAAGAAATGTTGGAAGCATCAATTTTGAATAAATTAGCTTCAATATTTACATACTGATTTATCGAAGATTTTGTACTTCTCTAAATTACCGTTATAAGGGATGTGGGCGTAGTTATCGTCGGATTTTAAAAATTTTAGGCGATTTTGTATGCTGTACCAAGGCCAACAACTGTGCCAGGTTTGGAAGAAATTTGTGCAGCGGTTCCTAAGATATACACATGTAACCATAAGTGCGCGTGGCTACGCCCATTTACCAAAAATGTATAATATAATTATTTTTCGTCTAAAAATTATTGTAAATATCAATTTTGAGTGCATTATCTTCAGTAGCTACTAAAATATCGCAGTTTTCGTATTTCTGGAAATTACCGTTATGTGGGAAGTGGGCGTGGTTACAGTCCGATTTCGCCCATTTTCAATACCAACCTACCTTGGATTGAGGGAAACCTACATACCAAATTTCGTTGAGATATCTCAATTTTTGCTCGAGTTATCGTGTACACGGACGGACGGATAGACGGACAGACGGACAGGCGGACGGACAGACAGACATGGCTTAATCGATTTCTTTTTTCATCCTGATCATTTATGTATACATTTGTCTATATCTATCTCGATTCGTTTTGGCTGTTACAAACAACCGTTATGTGAACAAAGTTAATATACCCTTGTGCACAAGTGCGCTCGGGTATAAAAAGCATTCTGAAAGCATACAATTCACTTATTTAAGATTAAATGTTTCGAATACAAAACATTTACATGCATACATATGTATGCATATGTACTTTGGACTTAAAAAAAAAACAAGAAATAAATAAATGCAGATACAGTCTTAGGCACAGGGATGAGATCATTTAACATTTCTTGGTTGTTTGAATTATATATGTATATATATGCATGTTATGTACCAATAAGTTTAATTTCTTAAAAGTAAATTTAAATCATTTAATTACACACGCAAATCTTTAGCAACTGACCACACATAGTGCGGGTCATGTTTGTTTACAAATTCCTTGCATAACATTATGCGATTCATACTGTCAATCTTAAGTTTATCTCTTCGATCAAGAAGGCGGATCTGAGGCTCCGGAGCGACAAGCGACGATCTGAGGCAGATGCAGCAGAAAGTGGGTGGTCTTAAAAAGATGATCGAGACATTCACAGCAACACTTGGGCAGACCGGCTTGTCAAGGTATGCAGTATCTCCGACCAGCACATATGGTAAATGCGAACAAAAGTATGTAACGTAGCTTCGCCTACGCTACAATAACATATTCGACATCACCCTAGCATGCGCCTTACAACAGCACATAGGTACAAATATATAAACATACATACATACATACTGGTAGACGTACACACAAACTAACATACCAACGAAACTAAAAGCACCCCTTTGTACATACATACGCATACTCGAAGCTGGCATGGCAAGCGCGTACAAACTTCGCAAACACCAACTTGGATAACCATGCGCACTAACATATGGAAGAAATTTGCTACTCAAAACATATAACGCGGAATAAGCCCACTCACTTCTCAAACAGCTCATACAAAGCCGGAGCTAAAACTGTCATCATGAACTCAACCAGTATCAGTTGTGCGTAGGTAAGCACGGGGCTTCGGGCCTATTCGGGGCGCTCTTGGCTTTCCTCCTCGGAGGAAGACTGATTGGTTAAAGATGGCTGCAAAGGGGGAAATACCGATCATGCAACACTCCAAAACCATTATGGGCTAGACCCATTTTTGGCTACGGTCTCAAGCAGACGTGATCCGTTTGGGCTTGCCCAATTCCGAGCACCCCTGCCTGCTTACGATACCGCGCGGCTAGCGGGCGCTGAAGGGGGGCAAACCACCTCCCTGCAGCGCCTAGCGACCAGAAGTACATACGGGGGACTGCGCAACCATTAGATGCTCTGGGGGGACCGCACCGCCCACCTCTAGGGCCCGCACCGCTGCTCTAATCACCGGGGCCGCTACTACTACTGCCGCCCCAAGGCCGACACTTCTGCCGAGGACCCCCGCCAGCAACACAAGGAACCGCGTTGTGTACTCACTGTCCTCCAGGGCCGCCGCAATAATCATCATCATGGCTAGGGCCCGTACCGCTGCTCTCATCACCGGGGCCGCTATTACCACTGCCGCCCCAAGGCCGAAGCTACAACCGTGGGCCGCCCGCCATCATCACCGAGGACTGCGAACGCTAACTGTCGGCAACCAGGGCCACTGTCACCGTTGCTACCATCAGGGCCCGCTGCTACTGTCTTCATCACTGGGGCCGCCACTACTACCCGTCACGAGTACGGTAATCGCTACTGCGAACGTCAACCATCGTCGTCCAGGACCGCTGTCACCGGCGTAGTTAAAAAGGGCCGCATTCGCCCTTCGCCACAATCAGAGCCGCATAGAACACCACTGCGGGAGGTCGCTGCCGCTCTCATCATTATATGGGCCACTGCCAACGTCACCGCTAAGGCCGCCACCACCACTGCAAGGGAACTGTCGCAGTCGCCGTCACAACTGCCGCGACTGCTCTCATTGCCACGCTCTTCACTACGACGCCGTACAATTACCCGCCGAATAATCTCCGAGACCGACTGTCGACTCTGTCTATCTCTTTACCTTCCGCTCTCCCCTGCACGATAAGTTTCCGGCATTCTAGATAGCCGCGTGTGTGTGTGGGTGTGTTCGACTTAATACACAAATCGTTGTGTTTTATTTGGTGGGGGTTAGTGGGACCTTCGCTGGACTCTGGAGCGGCTGAGCATACCTCAGCCTTCGACAAAACCCACCTCATAAATACACATACCCAATCGACGCGAATTCTTCTAGAAGAAATTTGAATTCAACCGAAATGAGCTTAGCAGGCATAGCAACGCCGTCCATCAGCCAAGCGCTTTGGGCGTCAGCAGAAACGTCTATAGCGGCAACAGGAACGTCTACAATAGAGCTGTAGCAAACCGTGTGTATTCGTTACTGAGTAACGAATACAACCCCTGACTCGAAGTACCGAATCCTTACTCGCATAATAATCTCGTTACTCTAATGTTCCCTCTATACACCATCATCGTGAATCAATACAACACAACATATTGTGCGGTAACGAAACTGTTTATCGTATCGATACTAAAGTGTGTTGCGTGTGTATGTACGTATGTACATGCATGCATGATTCGTGTGAGGTACAAGTGCTTGATTGTATCAAATTGTTTAGGCTAAAAAAAAATCTATACGTAAAGGGGGCGTGGCACTTCCCATACAAACCGAAATTCTCATGCTACATATCTCTGAAAGTGTGCATGGTAGGGTTCTGGAACTTGGTGTGGAGATATACGAAATCAATCACATCGTGCCATCTCCCATACAAACCAAATTTTACATACTACGTATCTCTGGAAATTTTTTGGTAGAGTTCTGGAACTTTGTATGGAGATGTACGAAATAAATCGCATACTCTTGGAGAAAAATTGGAACTATTGGAAAAGGGGGGGTGGCTAGGACTGCCAGATATCTCTGTTGCCAAACCGGGACACTTAAGGGGGGAGAGGCCTCTCGCTCCCTTCCCTTTCGTTTCGACAAAAATTACGCACGAAAGGATGTAGTAAAATTTTATTTTGACAAACAAAAACAAAAACTTAAAAACATGCGATCATGAGATCATTACAACGTACACTAACAAAACAAAACAATTTATCACAACTAAAGCACAGAGAATTTTTCACAATGCATGTACCTTTTNCTTACTCGCATAATAATCTCGTTACTCTAATGTTCCCTCTATACACCATCATCGTGAATCAATACAACACAACATATTGTGCGGTAACGAAACTGTTTATCGTATCGATACTAAAGTGTGTTGCGTGTGTATGTACGTATGTACATGCATGCATGATTCGTGTGAGGTACAAGTGCTTGATTGTATCAAATTGTTTAGGCTAAAAAAAAATCTATACGTAAAGGGGGCGTGGCACTTCCCATACAAACCGAAATTCTCATGCTACATATCTCTGAAAGTGTGCATGGTAGGGTTCTGGAACTTGGTGTGGAGATATACGAAATCAATCACATCGTGCCATCTCCCATACAAACCAAATTTTACATACTACGTATCTCTGGAAATTTTTTGGTAGAGTTCTGGAACTTTGTATGGAGATGTACGAAATAAATCGCATACTCTTGGAGAAAAATTGGAACTATTGGAAAAGGGGGGGTGGCTAGGACTGCCAGATATCTCTGTTGCCAAACCGGGACACTTAAGGGGGGAGAGGCCTCTCGCTCCCTTCCCTTTCGTTTCGACAAAAATTACGCACGAAAGGATGTAGTAAAATTTTATTTTGACAAACAAAAACAAAAACTTAAAAACATGCGATCATGAGATCATTACAACGTACACTAACAAAACAAAACAATTTATCACAACTAAAGCACAGAGAATTTTTCACAATGCATGTACCTTTTTTATTCCTTATAAAAATACAGTTTATACTAAATACATCAGAAAACATAAAAATAAAATTTCTAGACTTTGTGGAAAACTCGGGAAAATGCAATAAATTTGCATACAAATTCGCAACTTTCTATTCAGACTTTTTTATAAAAATTTTGAAAATTAAGTTTTGCAGCCCATAAAAACTTAGTTGATTTTTGGTATTGTTTTTACTGAGAGTTTCTTCCATACAAACTATGTTCAAAATTTTTTTGTATGTGGAAGCAAAAAATAAATAATTGCAAAAAATCAACGAAATTTTCTGGTAACT
>NW_016183653.1:0-5481 GCF_001687245.7 Rhagoletis zephyria | reverse complement strand
CAATTTTACTCTCTCAAGTGAGATTAAACGGAAAATAGATGCAGAAGTGCACGGGAACGCAAAAAGCACTATTTCCTGTAAAAACGTCAGTTGGTTTATTTACATGTCATTGGTACAACACTGATTTGGCTGAAATATCACTAAATAATTATTAAAATCTATACATATTCAAATACTTCGTTGTTAACTTCCATTTTTTTACATATATAAGGTTCTTTGCTTTCACCGCTTTCTGTTTTTGCTTGCAGATGCAAATCAGCTGACCGTTTGACACTTTGATAGTACATATTTTTTACTTGAAGCGGCGTGCAAGTAGCATGTGTAACATCAAAAGAAACCCGAAAAAAGTCTGACTAAAATATATATAAGATACGGAAAGTTCAATGTTTAGAAAATATATTATGTTCAATAGTTTGACAGTTCCACAGGTTTTAGTCCGAAGTTCATAGGAACAGACTATATGTCTATAATATATGATTATGATATATGAATTAATAGCGAAAATGTAAAAAACGGCGATTTTTTTGAAAGTATTAGGAAATTTCAGTGCATCTAAAGTTCCTAAGCGTTGTTTAATTTTACTTTAGAATTGGAAAAATCGGAAATTCCCAAGTAGCGCTTTCTGGAACATGCCACATTTATTCACTACATCGGTATGCGATAAAAAGAAAACCTGGCAGCACTCCACAAGGTTGCGGAAATCTTTCAAAATATGTTCGAAAAATATCTTGGTATGGAAGGAACTGCTTTACACTGTCAAGGAAAAAAAAGTCAAAACTCAACGAAATTTTTAGTAACTGCAATCTTGAACTTTATTACACTTCAATTAAATTTTTTTAGATTCTAATTAAAATGTTTGCAATTTAGGTGAAACCTTGCATATTTTTTTTTAATTTTTGTACAAAGTTTGACCCAAAACCTGAGATCTGCCACATTTTTTTTAAAACTACCACATTTTTTTTTAAATCTACCACATTTTTTTCCAGATTCTACCACAAAATTTGTTTTAAGTCCGATCACTGATATACATAGATCAGTGGTGCACACGGAAGCCTCCGGGAGCTACTCGGCTTTGACATACAAGTCATGTGTGCGCAGATACCGAACTTATGCGCCTCTAGCAGCCGGTCAGTTTGCGTTAGAGCTGTAAAAGTATTGATATTCGCCGTACTCGATATTTTCGATATTTAAGAGACAAAAACTGGATATATCGATATATATCGTTAATTTTAAATTCTACACTGAAACACTGAAAAAACATCTACTCATTCAAAAAATGCATAGAACCATTCACTAACAGAAAATTTTATTAGATATATGAGGTACATATGTATGTATGAACAGTGACACACACTCAAAATCATGCAGTGATATTATTACAGTATTCGCAATGACTTTTCATTCTATATTTTTTTCATTACCTTGTTATATAAGTATAGCTCAATCTCTAACAAAAGCCATATAAACCTAAATTGCAAAATTTGTGCAAAAATTAGGTCTCTTAAAAATTGCGAACTTTTTAATAAGAATTTCCATAAAAAAATTTGCTATGCAGATGTAGTCTATTAAATCAGTCACTGATGTTGTTTGGGGTAAAAATAAGTAATGAGAAAACGGCTATGCCATACTCGATATTAGTTGCGTTTTTTTACTCATTTCCAGTAAAATCCAGTAAAAGTTTTTACGAATTTTCATGTTTTGGCGTTTTCGTACGCAAAAACTTGCAAAGTAGGGGAAATTGGGAGAGCGAAAAATGACAGTTGAAGTTGCAAGTTTTTACTGGATTTTACTGGATAAATTTTTACTTGTAAGAATTTGCCAGTACGAAAAACAGCTGATCGCATGTTGCTGGATGAAATTTAAACTAATAAGGAAACTGTTTGTGGGTTTTTATTGTTGAATTTCACAAAATAAACCTATTTAAATACAAAATATATTGTTTTATTAGGAATTTGCTGCGAATAAACAACCAATTTATCAGCTGTTCATGAAACTTGCAAATTATTACTGGAAAAGCGTTCGCGTACTTTTTTGCAAATTTTTTCTATGAGAGCGAATTCTTAGAAATAAAGTTACTGGAGAGTTGCTGGCAAGTAACTGGATAATTTGTAAAAAAACACAACTATTGCAAAAAATATCGATGTCGGCAAAAAAAACTATTACTCGATATGTCGATACTGACATCTATATATTTGCAGCTCTAGTTTGCGTTTGTACTTCATGCTGTAAGCATCACGTGCACGCGCTGTTTTACTGAGTACACACATACAGATACAAAAATATTGCGCTTGTATTGGGAGCTCTGCCAACCCTGTAGGGAAACTCCGAACTGGTGAACCAAATTTGTAGTTCCGTACTAGATCTTTATCGCCAAAAACGAACCAGTCCGATAGTAACTAGATCGCCACCAGTTTAATAGCAGCGATATGTGATACCTTTAAAAAACAAGTTTAGAAATCCATATCTAAAATGACGAATTTGGAACTGGTTCAAAACTATAGAAAAAGGGATGCAGAACGTACTAAATCTCATCTGGCGAATTTTGAACTAGTTCGAAACAACTGAAAAAGGGATGCAGCGGGGGGCTTGTTTACTTTAAATAGACTTTTGCTTGGCGAGTTTTTCGTTCAAATACGCTTTCAGTCTGCACGTCGCAGATGCTTTTTCGTAGTTTGGTAATACAAAACTAAAATTTGTGTTAAAATCTTAACATTTTGGGACCTTCTGGAATATAACCAATAACAGTCAGCACCTCTGTAAATTCAGCTACAGCTAGAGGTATGTAAACGTGTGTTAATCTTTCTTTTATGCGATCCAGCGCAGCTACCTTAATACAGTCAGTCAATAAAGTTTAGGTACAACGAATTTTTTATAATACGGGCAACTATTTTATAAATATTTTAGTTTTCGGTAATTTTTTATAAAAATATGGTCAATTCTACAACAAAATCCCTAAAAATCAGAGTTCCAAGCCTTGTGCAAAATTTAAGAAAATTTCATTAAAATAATTCACTTTCTATTTACGCTATCTAGAAAAAAGTTTGCAGTTTTTTAGACCATTCAATATTAGTATAATGAAGTGCAATTATGAGGAAGCTAGGACTTACCAAACAACAAAAAAGAAAAAACTGCTAAATATCAATGGTAAGTGCTAGCTAGCTACCTCAAACTTGCACTTTGTTATACTAAAATTGAATGGGCCAAAAAACTGCGTACTTAACTTTTTTCTAAAGAGCGTAAATTGCATATTTGGATGGAAATTTGCAAATTTCTTTAATTTTGCGTAAGGTTTGGAACTCTTTTTTTGTATAGAATTAACCAAATTTTTATAAAAAATTAGGGAAAAATAAAATATTTAAAAAATAGTTGCCGGTATTGTAAAATCTTCGCTGTACCTAAACTTTATTGACAGACTGTATATCTTATTTAAGTTAAGTACGACAAAAACTTTCGAAGTACTTCATATACATATAAGCTTAAAAGGAACTGAATTTACTTAAAAATAAATATGCTTCAATTCAGGCAAGTTAGACAAAGTGAACTAATACTTTTACTTTTAAGCAGAACGCACTTTTGTTTTTTACATACTACTTAAGTTTAATATACTACTACTACTAATGTGGTTTATAAATTTTTAATAAATGCGTTTAAACATTTGTGATGGTATTGTCCTTCCTTCAACCGATCGTATTTAATATAAAAGGGAAATGTTTCGACAAGCATGATTAGAAATGTAGATCTAAGGTGACGATTTTATAACAGGTTGGGAACTATCAAAAATGGATGCAAAACGAACTAGATCTCATCTTTCGAATTTGGAACTGGTTCGGAACTATAAAAAAGTGATGCAAAACGAACTAGATCTTATCTGTCGAATTTAGAACTGGTTCGGGACTAGAGCCAAAGGGATGCAACGGGGAACAATTGGCACTTCCTAGGACATCGCAGTGTTAAATTCGCCAGTCGCTAGCATGCAAAAGAGAATTAACTCGTACTAGTCATGGTTCCAAACACACTAGAACCGAACCAGTTCCGCACTAGTTCGTTTCCCTGCAGGATGTTTAAAGTAAACAAGCCCCCGCTGCATCCCTTTTTCAGTAGTTTCAAACTAATTCAAAATTCGCCAGATGAGATCTAGTTCGTTCTGCATCCATTTTTCTATAGTTTTGAGCCAGTTCTAAATTCGTCATTTTAGATATAGATTTCTAAACTTGTTTTTTTAAAGTACCACATATCGCTGCTTTTGAACTGGACCGATCTAGTTACTATCGGACTGGTTCGTTTTTGGCGATAAAGATCTAGTACGGAAATACAAATTTGGTTCACCAGTTCGGGGTTTCCCTACAGGGTGGTATTGCTACGGTGACCATATTTGTGGCAGCCGAATAGGAGACAAAATATAATTTCTCCAAATTTTTCCACAAAAGCTAGAGTATTTGACAATCTTTTTCAATGATGCTAGAGCATCTTTATTTAGCATATACTTTCGATCTTTTTTGAACGCAGCACATACCAACATTTGTAGACTACATCACACATTTGTAGACTATTTTTCCATAATTTTGTACTTTGTCCTCGGGATTTTTACCCTGTAAAATTTATTCCAAACATTCCTAGGCAGGGAAAATATCCGACTACTTTTGCAGCACAAGTGGTATTCAACGGATTATTTTTAGACTCGGACTTCGGCCAAGCACAATGCAGTGAATATCATCAGGAACGAGCTGAATTTCAAAGCGTACCTTCGAAGGGTACCACTTCCCTTCCATCTTTGAGAACATCTTTACTTTTACAACATTCTTATAGTAACCTTCTTATTTGGAGTTTCTCATGTCGCAGATACAAGGCCGTAGTTTCGCCTAATGAACATATTCTCCCTTCACATAATTTGAAAATTACTCCACGCCACGGCACATTGGAAAGGTAGTAGTACCCGAGAAAAAACAGCAAGCTGCGTCAGTGTTGGTACACGTAGGGAAAATTCCCTACACGTAGGGATTTTAGTCGAAAAAAATGAGTGTAGGGAAAAGAAGGACAGATTTTAAAGAATTAGTGAAGTGTAGGGATTTTTCGAAAAATCGCAATTTTTTGCACATTTTTTCCACTAGAATACATATATGCAGTTCAGAGCATATGACAACTTTTTATGAAGAATAGATATGTGCGAATGGCAGCACTAAATCCGAAAAAGTGTTCGAATGGCGGCATGCAATCACCACCATCTTCATCAAGGCGAATTTATACAAAGTGGTGTTACCGGCGAATTTAGATTTTCGTTTCGGTTGTACTGATTGTCAAAATTATGTGTTTGTTATAAATTTTTTTTNATGCAGTTCAGAGCATATGACAACTTTTTATGAAGAATAGATATGTGCGAATGGCAGCACTAAATCCGAAAAAGTGTTCGAATGGCGGCATGCAATCACCACCATCTTCATCAAGGCGAATTTATACAAAGTGGTGTTACCGGCGAATTTAGAT
>NW_016183651.1:0-5481 GCF_001687245.7 Rhagoletis zephyria | reverse complement strand
AAATTTGGGTATTGTTATTCGAATCTCCTGAAGATAGGCAGAGTTTTCCGATCGAAAAATATTTATTTCCAAGAATTCCATACCATTTCCACGAAAAGTTGTTTTTTCCCTATATTAAATACATGGCAAACTTTGAGCGCTTTGAGCGATTTCTAAATATTTTTTTATTTCAACATTTAAAAATTGGAGTACATTTTGTTTCGATATACAATAATCCTAGGGGTGAGAGCATCAAAATTCCGACTTTACTTATTTTGGACCACCCTAATTTACTTACATATACAAATAAAATTGTGGGACAAAAAACACCCCCAACTGTAAATGCGGTCAATAAACAGTCTCACTCATAACAGGGCGCTCAGAATTTATAAGTTTTGACTCCCACTCATTATATTCACTTCAGTTGTACTTATCTCTTCACGTTTTTATTCCTCACACGCCTTTCAATTTACCTCGATGCTTGAATTTGTTTCTTTTTTTCATAGAGAATTGTTGTCCGTGACTGATGTGGTTACTCTCGTTTTTCGCCTACTCTGGCCACTTTGTTTGTGACAAATTTGTTTCCAATTAATTATTCATACATTCGAATATTACCAACAAAACTACGAGGGCGTTTTATGCCTGTTAAAGATTTAATGGTAGTTGCATATGCGACACTAGCCTGGTGGCCAAAAGCTAAACAAATAAGCGTTGTAAGGTCCCGACGAGAATACTGGCGTCAGGCGTACTTGGACCAATATACTAGGCGGAAGTCTTCGCAATCGAAGTCTGTGTTCGCGAATGTCTTCGTAAAAGTAAAAATAGGGCCAGAATACATATTATGGATAGTCAGGTAGAATCAAGGTCCTAGATTCATTTAGAATAGCATCAAGGCTTGTGGACAATTGTAAAACTCTTTTGAACCACCAGGAAGCACATAATAGTGTAACGATGCGGAGGATCCGTGGATACGAAGGGTTTGAAGGCACCAAAAGGACAAACTGCCTCGCAAAACGTGGAGCCCAAATTCGCTTGCATGGTCCCGAGCGTTTCTGTGGTACATTTGAAAAATACACTGCAGAGCTACCTAGGAGCTGTCACTGGCGGAAACCGCAGGGAATGTGACAATCAAAGAGATACATAACATCTTACAGAACGAACTCTGAAACTCTCCTTAAACTTAGCCGTGTCGTCTAAATTAAGGTACCATTTGAATAAAATGAAGCTTTCTGTAGACATGTACTGCAGATTTTGTATATATCTTCGGGAACGATTATATTCTCCGTTCAAATTTGGGGCATGGCACCCTCGGATGTATTTTTGGTGGTCATTACACAAAGGGATTTGATGTGGAGCGGTTGCCTGTTAGGGAAACTGTAAACCTAGTGTGACCCCTGTTTTTCGCCATCAATTATTTTGCAGCATACAATGAGATGGCAACTCCAGGCTGGTGCCCATATACCAGTACTTAAATAATAAAAAATATATATATTTTATTTAAAACAATTTCTAAAACTTAAAAGAAAACAAAATGATGAAATGAAAAAATTTATTTTTCTTTTTAAAGCAATAAAATCCAAAAATTAAAAGAAAATTAAATAAACAAAACTAAATTAAATTAAATTAAAAAAAAGGAAATAATAAGTAAAGTAAGCTTCTAAAAATTAAATGAAATGAAATAAACAATAAAATCTAAAAAGTTAAAAAAAGTTAACAAACAAACAATCAAAATATATTAAAAAAAAATATAAAATAAGTTCTCAAAAATTTAATTAACCTAAAAAGTATATATGCTTCTTTATAAAACAATAACATCTAAAATTAAGAAAAAACTTTAATTAAAAAGGAAAAAATACATAAAATAAAAGTACAAATGTTATGAAATTAAAAGCTTTTTTTGCATTTGGAAACAATACAAACTAGAAATTTAAAAGAAAATGAAATCAAAAAGAAACAAAATTAATTGAAGAAAAGAACAAAATTTTCGCTGCTTTAACACTCGAACTCGGATCTCTGGAATTGCACACCAGTGCTCTGCTCACTCGGCCGTTACGACTGTTGGAACGGCGCGAGCTAAATTATATAAATGTGCTTTCTCTCAAAATAAATAAATGAGTGAGGGAGCTTTTTTTCTAAGACGTTTGTGCTAGAATAGCAAAAGCTTTCGAACTATCTTGCCATCTGTCTTTAATTTGTCTTACGAAAGTCTTCTTACCATCTTAGCCAGAATTTCTCCATTAGTACAACGTGACAAGAAAGAACTCAAAACGGAGAGAAAATTAATGAGGCAACAGTACTGAACCGAACTAGAAAAGTGCTTCTTTAGAGGATATACATACATAAGTAATTTTAAGGATTACCAATTTTTAACCAATCTCTCAAAGAAGAAATTCAGAAGCGCAAGCGCCACATTATTATTATTATTATTATTATTATTATTATTAATCTTCTCCAGCGCCACTGAATAAACTAAAACAGAGGGCTTGAAAACACAACGAGTATGAGTGTACCGATCTAATCGCTTCCAATTTTCCCTTCTAATTTTGGTGCTATTAAATTTGCTCATATTTTATTATTTATTTTCCATTCTAAGTTTCAAGTATTTTTTAAACGTATGTACATATTTATGTATGTAGAATACACACTCCTCGTCATTTGAATAGAGCACCCTTAGTATTTACAGTTTTCCTTTTTTATTGTTCATATTGTTAGTTTTTTTGTAAAAATAGCTATCAAAGGGATGCTATCCTTATGACCATACTAAAATTAGGTTGCAAAACTCCATACCCAAAATTTTTCTAAAAATATTATTATCTTACTCACTGCTGGTCATTAAGATGATTTTTTTTTTTTAATTGTATAAAATTTGAAAATCGGATTTAAATGCATTTTTTTTGGAGAATATGCCATATATTTATAAAAAATGAATATTAAATAAACAAAAGCAAAACTGTAAAGACTAAGACCAAAAGTATGGGCTATTCAAAGGGCGAGGAGTGTTTGTATATATATATTTGCACATGTGTCTAAATATGTATGTTAAATACCTAAACGAGCATTTCAATTTCAAACTCATTAATTTATTAAACACTGTAAACAGCTTATTGAGGCAAATATTGGAAAAAAGTTTGCGCGTTGACGTCAAAGGGGCGTGTATGTAATTTTCGCTCACTATTTGCACTTTTTCAGAAACGCTTCAAAAGTCACGAAAACGTAATTTTGTGCAATTTCGGATAATAAAATGTAAATGAATCAGCTAGTTATACTTTTGCTACTAAGCGAAATTGTTTGAATGCATATGATGATAGCGATCGATGAGTATTTCCGCAATTAAAATTAAATTTTTGGCTCTATGAAATAATTGTCGAAATTGAAATTTGAATTGAGAAAAATTGTCTACATAAAGTTTGCTCAAAAATTGCAGCATGGTAGGCAATTGTCTACTGTAAATTTATACGCATAAGGGCCGTTTTCTCAAGTAACCTGTTTATATTTTAAGGTTGCAATAAAATTTATGATTTTTCCAAAAATAAAGCATTTTATTATCGGGTTTAAATTGGTTTACAACCAAAAAACATACAGTGACGAACAAAAGTATTGGCACAGTGAATTTTTCGCCATATATGCTAAGTTTTTTATTCTAATTTATTTTCGATAATTTTTTATAAAAATATAGTTCATTTTACACCAGAAAACATAATAATAAAAACTCTAAACTTTGTGCAAAACTCAGGAAAATTCATTAAATTTGCACACTAATTTGCAACTTTTTATTCCGATTTTTTAGAAAAATTCTAAGTATGCAGTTTTATAGCCTATTCAAATTTAGTATAACAAAGCGCAAGTTTAAAGTTGCTAGAAAATCGCGTTGATTTTTGGCAATTTTTTTAGTGGAAGGTGTTGCTCATTTTCTCCATACAAAAAATAATTGTCGAATTACTTTGTATGGAAGAACTTGCGTGAAAAAAAATTACCAAAAATCAATGCGATTTTCTAGCGACTTCAAACTTACACTTTGTTATACTAAATTTGAATGGGTTATAAAACTGCATACCTAGAATTTTTCTAAAAAATCGGAATAAAAAGTTGCAAATTAGTGTGCAAATTTAATGAATTTTCCTGAGTTTTGCACAAAGTTTAGAGTTTTTATTATTATGTTTTCTGGTGTAGAATGAACAGTATTTTTATAAAAAGTTATCGAAAATAAATTAGAATAAAGAACTTTGCATATATTGCGAAAAATTCACTGTGACAATACTTCTGTTCGGCACTGTACATACCTCAAAAACCGATAATAGAAATGCTTTACTTTTAATCCAACCCTCAAATATAAAGTGAGCTTTAAAGTTAAAGGTTTGCTTCAGAAAACGGCCCTAAGAATTACAAACAAAAGCCCATTATCAATAGCTGCGTCAAACTTTTTTTTACAAAACTTTTCCTTACGACAATTGCAAATTTAAAAGCTCGCTACTTTCCATAGCCAAATGCAACTCATACTAAGCACAATACACAATTTAGCAATAACTGTTAGCTACTTATGCATGCGCAAATTACTTTAATAAGATAACAAAAGCCTGTAATGTGGCTCCGGTACTACTACTTCACTTGACATTCTTCATATCCATTGCACCGAAAAGAAGGAAATAAATTTAATTTAATACTTCTTGCCATCAAAAGCTGTTTACTTTGATTAGCTGAGTAGCGCTGTCATAGTCACGTTGCTTGGGTTGTATATTGTACTATGCATATTTAAGCAAGTAAATACATGCATACTTACATAGGTACGTATGGACGTAATACCTTTGTTATCACACAGCCTCCAGCGCTTTTGCTCGTGATCTGTTACAGCGGTTTTCACAAAAATATACATTTTTTATGGTTTTTATTTTTAACAAAAGCGCAGCAGAGCTTATGTTTCATTTTGTATTTACTTAAGTTGGCTTTGTAACATTCATCCAAATGATTTATTACACTTTTAAGAGTTCCGCTTTTTGTTTTTTTTTTTTTTTCACATCCACACTTTAATATAAGGTGATTACTATGCAGCAACTAGCTGTGGTTCTAACAGTACGGTGGTTAAAAAAAGTTGTGTGTGAACCCCACACACGACTGAAGTGAAACTTCCTCTTCCTTTTACCCGTATAGCTCACCACAATGAAACATAAAGTTAATCTTAAGCTTCATATTAGTCTTAATCTTAATCATAATCTTAATCTTAAGCTTGATCTTGATCTTAATTATAATCTTAATCTTAATCCTAGTTTTAAACTTATTCTTAATCTTAATCCTAGTCATCATCTTAATCTTAATCTTAATCTTAATCCTAACCTTAATCCTAATCTTAGTCCTAATCATAATCTTAAACTTAATCAAATTCTTAAACTTAATCTTAATCTTAATCTTGATCTTAATCTTAATCATAATCTTAATCTTAGTTTCATTCTTAATCTTTATCTCAGTTTTAGTCTAATTCTTAACTTTTATCATAGTTATTGCCTTAAT
>NW_016183650.1:0-5482 GCF_001687245.7 Rhagoletis zephyria | reverse complement strand
CATGCATGGTGCTTCTGTGCGACCGCCGCCGACGACGCTGCCGCCATTCACAATCCCTTTTGAGCTGCACAAGCCACATCTATAATTTAGTTTGTGATTTGTGGCTCAGTTTAAGCTGGAATTACAGCGGATAATTGATTTGATGATGTGAGTGATTTATGAGAGTAAGGCTGCTTTCTATTATCTTGATTTAAGCCTTTTGATAATCTTGATTGGCGCAGAGATAGCACCGATTTTTAAATTTCTTTATAATCTACGGTCTTTGGAATTTCGTTCCTATTTAATTTATTGCTATTTTAAGCTTTATGTGCTAAAATAAAAGTCAGTATAATCGATAACTAATACATTTGTCTATTTCTCTATTTGCAGGTAAGCTCTAATTGGTTCACACAACTCGTGTAAGTAAAATAAGAACTCAAACTTTAAATAAAATCAGCAAAGTCCAGTGCTGCCAATTTGTTCCGTTTTCATACACTAGTCGAGTCGAAATTTGTGTGCAATTCCATTCGATTTTCGATACGACTCGACTCTCGAAAAACGACTTGCACTCAACACGACACTCACAATGAGGCTGTATAAGATCATTTTGTATCGAAATTCTTCTTCACACACTAATTTGCAACAATTTGGATCCAATTTTTACTGAAATATCGTAGTTTTCTCATTTTTCGAAAATACCTTTAAGTATATTGGAGGTGTGCGTGATTTACGTCCGATTTTGTCCGTTTTCGATACCAACCTGCCTTGGATGAAGGGTGACCTGTTCACCGAATTTCGTTGAGATATCCCACTTTTTATTTGGGCTATCGTGCACACGGACGGACAGACATGGCTAAATCGGCTTCACTTTTCATTCTGAGTAATTTGGTATACAGGGCGTCCTAGACCATCCCTCTAAAATGGAGGGAAATGTTTTTAACAAATTTTATTGTGGCGTCTTAATGTTTATTTCAGCAGCGTTGTTGAGCTTTGTACCACGATTTNCAACATTCAAGCGGTAAATTTTTAATAATTTTTTTTTCTGACGGCGTTTTGCACTTTTCCATATAAACATGAATTTATTATGAGATAAAACTCGCAAGACTGTTCGCAACAAAATTTAAAAAAATCCAATGGAATTTTTTTATGTTTTATTAATTTCTAATAATATTTTTTTACGGATTTTTGCACTTTTTTTCATATAAACAAAATTTCAAAAAATCCACGTTTTAACAAATTGTTCCTATTTTTCTTTTGCTTATTTATTTATTTTTTTTGAAGTATAGCTCAATATCTAACATGATAGATAAAGAGCTATAATTTTATAAAAAAAATAATAAATATTAAATAAATGAAAAAATAGGCAAAATTTGAAGAAATGTCGTGTGCCTATTTATTTTTCCACCACTGTAGCTCATTCTACAATAAAACTCAAGTAAATCAATATTTCAAACTTTGCAGAAAATTCAGAAAATTGTCATCAAAATTTCAAATTTTATGGTATAACAAAGAGCAAATTCGAAGTTTCGAAAATATTTTTTATTTGAGACTTTTACATACATACCTGTATATTCGAGGTTAATTGCCATGTTATATCCAAATGAGTGACTGATTATTCGCCTCGGTATTATTGCTGCCACTTACATACAAATGTATGTTTTACAACATAGCACAGAATTTAAATATTAAACATTTCCAATACCAATCAAGCAGTTATTCTTTTCAAATCTTTTATTTCAAATAAGACTATAAACATAGCATTATGGGTTCCCAACACCCATTGTTAGACAATGATACTATAAACATAGCATTATGGGTTCCCAACACCCATTGTTAGACAATTTTATATTTTCTCATGTTGTAACAGCGTACAGTTCCATGACCTCTTCATAACCGATGTGTCACGCACTTAAACACCGGTTTCTTCATGCAATAAGAAAAGATGGGGAAAATAAAATGAACAAACGACACTTAATTCACAAATTAAATAGCTTTGTTAATGAAAATGTTATGACGCCATGTTGTACACCGTATTTTGTCATTTTTATGAAGCAAATAAATCTGATAGAAGCTATTCATGTTGAGCTTGCAAAGTATTTAAGCCTAATGTGATGGTTTGATATTTACAATGTAATCCGCTTTTAATTGATAGTCTCAACTTGTGAAGTTCATTGAATCTACGACAATTATATGATAAAATAGGTAAGAAAGTCCATGTTCGGGCGAAAACCAATTTGGTATACCCGGCGCACGAATTCGTAAAATGTTCAAATGTGTGTAATAATTGTCGCAATTGTGAGCAACACAGTTTTTACCCGAAGTCGTCTGTGTCACACCCATATTCCGAAATCTCGCAAGAATACAGTTGAGTGCTAAAGTGTTACTTACGGATGTAATGTGTGCACCAAGTTTGGTAAATATCCATTAAACCGACATTCAGATACTTTAATTGTCAAGTTGTACCCGTTTGCTAAACAAGTACCTAAAAAANCTAAAAAAAATCAAGACAAGCTTTTATTAATGATTAATAAAAAATTAAAAAAAAAAACCGACCCGGCACCACCTAACGGTTACATTTTCTTCAGTCAATATTTCTTTCCATTCAAGTAATAACGTTCGAAATATGAACCACATAGGACCATAAATACGGGTTTTCCAAATATCTCGACTCCTGCGCCACCTACTGCCGAAATTTTTTGTGGAATTATTTCCTTCCATGTCCATCTCTGATCATATGTAAGTTCAGCTTTTTCAAAGACCTCGACATCTGCGCCACCTAGTGAATTAATTCATACTTCACATTGCATTCTCATCGTGTTCTGAGCTAAGTTTGAAGTTTCAATTCTCTGGCTCATCGGGAAGTAGGTAAAAACTGGATTGCAAGATTTGATTACACACAGATGAAACATAACAAAATAAAAGCTTGTAAAAAGAATTTTCCTAAAAGTAGATGCATGACCTAAAATATTTGTATACATTTTTGATAGTGGTTTGACAACGTCTCCCTTCGGTACCATATCCGAGCAGTTCGAGCCAATGTTTATACCTCTTTACAAAGGAGGAAGGGAGGAAGGGAAAAATTTTTCTGCACTAGCAAACACATTGAAATGTCTATACATGAAAATAAGAGAAAATTTTCCAATAACTTATTTGGCTACGTTCCGAATGCACCAAAGATGAGGGTCCTTGTACCGAATATACGCTCAAATTTAAAAATGCTGAAAAAGGTACACTGGTTGGACAAACCGATGCCTCCTCATTCTGAGTATTTTGGAATATTTACTTACATATATATATAGTAAATAAAAACATATGTATGTGTGTATACAACAACCGCTACTTGAACAAAGTTAAATACCTTTGTGCGCAAGTACACTCGGGTATAATTAGAGAAGTGGAACGAAAGAGATAAGTTATTTGGTCTAAGTAGTATTATCAATATAATTGAAAACAAGAAAGATAATAAGGAATATGCATATGTACATATGTACATAAATCTGGTGATATTATCATTATCAAAGTGTTTTTGCCACTGTATGATTAGCGTCGAAAATATGCTTAACCTGACGTTTTGCGATTTAATATACATATTTATTATATTTTCCGTATACAATTATTATTTTTTTTTTTATAAAAAATATATGTAGTTCATTCGACAGCAAAAACCAAAAGGAATTCAAGAAATACCAAAACATTTTCATCGAAATTTTAAATTTTTCAACTCACGTGCTTAGAAAAATTTTGACTATGCCTTTGACCTCAACTAAAACACATTATCGCCTTATTGATTTTTGGTGTAACATTTGGTTATATAAATTTTTTGTCAGTTTAAAAATATTTCGGTGTTGTTAGCAATTCGATCAGTACACTGTGTTTCTTCCAATAATGTGGAGACTTCCAATAATAATACCTAAATGTTTACTTAACCATTTCTTAATATTATCTTTTTTAAAGGATCAACTCGGCAACTAACTAACCGAGTTAATCCGGATCAACGCTGCCGTCTGTTTAAGCTTATACATACATATACCTAATTGGAAATCGTTTTTTGCGTTTTCTGACAAATGGAGAATTTTGAGTTAATAGACTTTTAAAGAACGTGCGCCAATTGTTATTGTTTATATGCAAGTGTGTATATGTGAGTTGTGCCCTGAAAAATAGAAACGGCACATACTTAAATATACACGTACATAGTCGACCACTACTGCTACATACTCGGTTGGGCGTGATTTGTTGGTGTGCCAAAGTAAATCTTCATTAATATCAGAGTAGTAAGTCAATTGCCGCACATACCTACCCAGTCGGACTTGGTGGCTTCCAAAATGTAGGTACTTATAGCTCGGTTCCACTCAGAAGTATAAAGTTTTTAATTCGCTTTTATACAGGCGTGAAATGCAGCAAGAACGGTTCTTTAATAAGGAAATTTTGTATGAGGTGGCTGTTGTTGGTTTGCAGAGCTTTGTAGTTAGTCAAAGCATTACAAAATGCTGACTTTAACAATGAAGTTTTCACGACCTACTGATTTTAAGCCTTCCATAGTAGTGAAAACAGAATGTAGTAATTTCTTCATGTGGATTTTTTTCTAATATTGCCTACAGAATTTAAATTTGCTTCGAATTTCTCGTGAAAAATTAGTGTTTCTTAGAGAACCACGTTCTGCATGGGTCCGACTTGGTATTCCTCTAACGTCAACCACAATGAAGCGACAGCGTCAAAACGAAAGCCTTTCAGCGTTAATGAGCATCAAGGTAAAGTGTAAGTGTAGGTTTTGTGCTAGCATACATATGTATGTATGTATGAGTATTATGACCAGGGTACGGACTTAAAAACTTGTAAACCGCAGTGTATATCCAAAAATTCAGTAAAATGATTTTTTTCGCAGTAGATTTTTGGTAATCATTTTTTTTTTTATTTACAGTGAAGAAGCTCATAGTTAAAATATAACAGTGCCAAAAATTTTCTATTAATTAGCACACTACAACTCAACTTATAGTAGTTAGTAAAAAGTAGCTGACCCACTTCTCCAACAACTGGCAAAAACTACTCAGGAATTAGGTGCTATTTAAGTGTTACAAAATTAATTTAAGTGCTCACTCAAATGCCGAGAAAATCACGCTAGCTGACCCACTCACAAAATTTCGTCGAACACTAGTAAACATTTTCAGGAATTCGGGGCTATNTTTCTCTCTGATTTAGTCCAGCGTTATAAAGGTGAGAAAAATAAGTACGACTTTATGCGGTATTCAGTTATCAGTTCTTCTCAATCTTTTTAACTAACTCTTATTTAGAATATTAGTTCACTTACTCTTTACGAAAATTCAATTTCAATATTAATACCTTTACAGTAAACCATCAAATGCTTTTTGAAGTTTTAAATAACATTTCGACTTTGTTTTAAAATAATTGTGGTTATCTGACTCGTTGCTATCGCCATAATTTGTAAATTTTAAGAATTTTTGTTTATAGGTATACATACATAGTAGGGGAAAGAATTAATGAAATT